>NW_006399908.1:4766198-4776809 GCF_000299155.1 Elephantulus edwardii | reverse complement strand
TCAGAGACAGTGTGGTTGGCGCGGGATAGAGCAGGGTTTAGGGCTGTTGTGCATAGGGTCACTATGAGTCGGAAACGACTCGACGGCACATAACAACAACAACAACATATTCATCTTGCTTGGATCCACAATTAACACCCTTGGTACCAAGAGTTAGGAAATAAGGAGACACATTGCACTGGGAGAGTCTGCAGTTAGGGACATCTCCAAATTATTGAGGAGTAATGAAGTCACTTTAAGGACTGAAGTACATCTAATTCAGGCCACAGTCTTTCTGATCACTTGCTATGCCCCCTGAGAGCTTGAAAATGAATAAGGATGACAGGAGAAGAATTGACCCCTTCGAGCTGCAGTTTTGGAGAAGAGCACTGAGCATTTCATAGACAGCCAAGAGAATGAACAGGTATTTCTTGCAGAGGGTGCAGCCAGAGTGCTTTTTGGCGACAAGAATGACCAGTTTTCACCTCAAATACTTTGAATACGTTACTAGGAGGGGCTAGTTTTTGTAGAGGGACATGATGCTTAGAAAGGATGGAGGGTCGACGAAGGAGAGGAAGACACTCAGCCAGTTGGATTAACATGGTGACTGCTGCAAAGGGCTGTTGTGTGTCAGGAAGTGTGAGGATGGGTACAGGATAGAACAAAATTCAGATCTTTGGTTCACAGGGTCACTGTGAGTCATATAACACCATAAATGTATGTGAAAACTGTATAATAAATACGGAATATTGAATAACTGACAAATCATATTGTTGATGAAGAATATTGAGTTTACTGTGTTGACTGTCAGAAAAACTAACACATCTAGAGGAACCATGGAAGAAAAACATTATTTTGGCAAAGTAAGAGTCAAGGAAAATGTTTGTAAACAAGATAGTCAACAAAATGGAGTTAAAAAAAATCTCTACTCTGATGATTGTGTAGGTTCAGGCAACATTTTATAGAGCTACTGCACATCAGAGCTGATACAATGACACATAATAATAACCAAACCAAATATGGACTAGAATTAGATTATATGATGAGTTTTTTCCAATTTTCACAATTTCATAAAATTACATTTCTGTAAAATTACTGATTTTTTAAAAAAAAACCCTTATTTTCAATTTTCTTTACATAGTAATAAACAATATTTGGTCTTTTCTTTTTAAAAAAAATTATCTAAGTTTATATTTCGGAGTTCTGATGGTGTGGTACATTATATATTGTACTGCTAACTGAAAACTCAATGGTTCTAATCCACCAGCTACTCTACAGAATAAACATGGACTAAAGATGGAATAAAGTCTCTTTCTACAGTATTTGACAGCCTCCAAAATTCAATGAAGAGTCACTAGGAGGATAAACTGACTCAAAGGAAGAGAGTTTGGGATTTTTATTATCAATAGGTACTACACAGTCAAGTATGACTCATGGTGACCCACTGAGGAGTATACTTGAATCCAGCCCTAAACTATGCCATCCTCATCATTTCTGACAGACTGGAAGTCACTCTGTCAATCTACTTCCTTGCAGTCTTCCTGTCTTGTGTTGACCCTCCACCTTTTCAAGCGTGATATGAATAGCCTCCTCTAGTAACATAACCAAAGTATGTGAAATGAAGCTTTATCATCTTTGCATCCAAGGAGAATTCTGGTTGCAGCCCTACTAAAACATGTATTTTTGTTCTTTTGGCAATCTATTGGATATTCAGTATTCTTCTCCCATACCACAACTCAAAGGCATTAATTCTTCTATCATTCTTATCCATTGTCTAGCTCTCAGATGCATAGCTAGTAATGAAAAAAACTATGACCTGGATTAGGCGTACCTTCATTTTCAGCTGATATTTTGGAGAAGTCCCTGATGTCAGACTTGTCTACAACAGTATGTATCCATATTTCCTTATTGTTAGTACCAAGGGTGTCGATTGTGGATCCAAATAAGATGAAATCATTGGCAGTCTCAATCCTTTCTCCATCTATCTTAGGCCTATTGGTCCAATGGGAAGGACCTTTGTTTTGTTGATGTTGAGATATAATCCATATTGAAGACTGTGGTCTTTGATCCTTTGTAGCAAGCATTCCAGATCCTCCTTAATTTCAGCAAGCAAGGTTGTGTGAACTGTGTTACACAGGTTGTTGATGAGTCTTGCTTCATTCCTATGTTGCATTCTTTTTCATAGAGTCTAGCTTCACGAATTACTTGTTCAGGCTATATATATTAAGTAAATAAGGAAAAAATACATCCCTAACATACTCCCTTCATGATTTTAAATCCTAAAGTATTACTTTGCTCCATTCCTACAATAGCTTTTTGATGTAGTTATAGATTCTCTTGAGCACATTTATGTGTTCTGGAATTTCCATTCTTTTCTATGTTAGCCATATTTTGGTGTGATTCACACAATCATATGCTTATGCATAGTGAATAAAACACACATAGACACCATTCTGATAATCTCTGCTTTCAGCCAGGATCCATCAGACATCAGCACTAGTGTAATGGTTTCTTCCAAATTCAGTTTTCATTTCTGGTAGTTCCCTGCCAATGTACTTATTCCTACAATTTTTGATATTCAGAAATATTTTGCTTGCAAGTGATTTTAAAGAAATTTTTTGAAAATTTTCACAAAGATCTTCACCTCTGGGTCAATTGTCAGTAATAATTTCATCTTGCTTATATCCACAATCTACACTCTCAGCCCCAGCAATAAGAAAATAAAAAGACCAATTGCTTTAGGAAAATTTGTGATCTGGAACCTCCCCAGAGTGTTAAAGAGCAGCAAGGCCAGTCTAGGAGACTAAGGTGGGCATGATCTAGACCATGGTAATTTGAATTGCTTGCTATTCGTTTGAGAGCTAGACGGTGAGTAAAGATGGCAGAAGAATTGATGCCTTCAAGTTATTGTGCTGGAGAAGAAGAATAATCATACCATGGGCTACCAAGGAATGTCCTGGAGAGAGTGAAACCAGTTTCTTCTTTTGAGGTAAGGACTTTGAAACTCAATCCCACATACTTTGCACATATTGCCAAGAGGGACTGGTCCTTGGAAAAGGGCATCATGCTTAGGAATGTAGAGAGTCAGCATAGAAGAGAAAGACACTAGATGAAATGGGTTGACACAGTGACTGTGGAAATAGGGTCAGGTGTGTCAGAGACTGTGACGTTGGTTCAGGATACGGCAAGCTTCAGAACCATTTTAGGGTCACTATGAGTTATAGGGTCACTCTGAGTTGATGGCATAACAGCAATAATAACAACAGTTATATCTATCTATCTATCTATCTATCTATCTATCTATCATCTATCTATCTATCTATCTATCTATCTATCTATCTATCTATCTATCTATCTATCCTCTCAGGTAATCTGTTGCTGTGGGTAAAAAAGAAAACTGAGCCATATCTTCTTATGTAATGCACACTCTGAAAACCCACTGAAGGATCAGGTATGTGTTAGCTCTGATTTGATGGCAATGAATGATACATGCATGCATATGTACATATGTTTGTGTTTAGTAAATATAAGAAGGACTATATGGTAATCATTATATTCTTCATGTAGCTTTTCTAAACACATGTACGTTTTGAAGACAGCAAGTAAAGACTACAAATAGGCTAATTTTTACAAGATGGTTTTAGAGTTTGAAGTTTTTGAGGAATTTTGGAACTTGTCAGAGATTGTACCTAGAGCCAAATAGGCACAGAAAAGAACACTTCTATAATATTAGCACACTGAATGCCAGTTATTGGAAAAAATAAAAATTCCATGTTCGTACTCCCAAAGACCAGGGTTACTCATTAAACTCATTGCATGAGGACCACCAACCATTAAACATTCTACTTTGGCATCAATTAAATATTACATTGGTATTTTCTATGTGCCAGAGACCATACTCATTCATGGAACCTCAAGAATGGAAAAACAAACAAACAAACAAACAAAAAGAAACCACTCTCCAGACTTTACATAAGTCAATCCAAATTTTCTTTGTCAGTAAGAGAGAGAAAACGTATGTTATTAAACAATTTAAAGAATCTACAACCATCCGAATAATGCATTATGTTAATTTTGGAAATGGGTTTCCAAAGAGAATGAAAAGGGTGATTTTAAGAGAAATGTGTGCCAGTACTAAGTCTGTACACAGTCAAAACAAAGTTTTCACTTATCTCACTTTGCCCAAGAACTCTGAGATGGGATGAGGGAAGAAAAGCTGCTAGGAAGCTGCCTTTTCCAGGATCCTGGAACAGCTGGATTACAATTCATTTTGGAGAACAGAAAGGAAAGGTTAGGAAGACAGGAAGAAGTCAAGGTGTCTAATCTCCTTCTGTTTGATGGTTTTCTTTACAGCAGCTGACCTCCCTCAATGGCTCAAAATCTTCCCTGAAGATCACAGTCCCTGGCTCTAATAATACTTTCTTTTTCTCTTCGTCGAAGGCCAAGATTGCTGGTATCTTCCAACTGCTCCCTGTGTTGGGGTTAGATTGAATTGAAGTATCAACTATTCTTTTTTTGATTGGATAATATTTTCATTAATTCTTCATTTTTCATATATGTAGGTTTCTTCTTTCTTAATTGCACTGTCTGATATAGGAAGTGAGAAGGAAATGTGATTTAAAAAGAGTTAATTGCAGCCCAGCTGTACATAAAAATAGATATGAGGTGAATAATAATAAAGAATATTTTAATAGTAGTAATAATAAATAATAATAATGAGGTGAATAATATAACGGTAAATAATATTAATCAGAAAATCATACTTTTCTACAGAAATCTAGTCTCTCTCACTAAGTTGTGTTTTTGTTCTTTTCTTTTTTTACTTTTGAATCTGGTTGTGTTATATAATCTTCTTGTTGTTGTTATATGCCACATGAATATAAGTCACCTGCAACTGATAGAGAGTCTATGTATAAAATCTCCGAACCCTGCTCTATCTTGAGAGAATTCCATTGTCTCTGACACATTTACCCCCTTTTCTACAGTTACTGAGTCAATACATCTCATCCAGCATTTTCCTCTCTTGTGTTGTCCCTTTGACCTTCCAAGCACAGAGTCCTTCTTTCAAGGACTGGTCCCTCCTGGAAGAATGCCCAAGTATGTGAGACAGAACTTCAGAATCCATGCCTCGGAGGACCAGCTTGGTTTCACCCTCTCCAAGGCTGAGCTGTTTGTTCTCATAGCTGTCCATAGTATACTTAATACTATTCCAGCTCCACAACTCAAACTTAATTCTTCTTCTATTATCCTTGGTCATTTTCCAGTTGTTTAGTGCATAGCAGTAATTGCAAAGACCAGGCTTAGATCAGGTGCACCATAGTCTCTGGAATGACAGTGTTGCTGTTCAATACTCTGCAGAGGTCCTTGACAGTAAATTTCCCCAAAGAAATTCCTCTTTTTAATTCCTGATTGCCGACGCCACAAGTGTTGTTTGTGGAACCAAGCAAAATGAGATTGTTAACAATCTCACACCCTTCTCCATCTATCATGGTGCTACTACTTGGGCCAGTGGTGAGAAACTTTGCTTTCTTGATGTTGAAATTCAATCTGTATTGAAGGATGCCGTTTTTGATAGGCAGTCCTGATGCCACATTCCTTTTGGAATTCAGCCTCCTGGATGATCTGTTTTGCATATAGATTGAAAAAATGTGGAGATAGGACTACATCCCTGGTGTACACTTTTCCTGATTTTGAACCATGCAGTGTTTCTTTCCTTGCTCTTCTGACAACTGCTTCCCGGTCCAAGCATAGGTTTTGCATGAGCATAATTAAGTATTCTGGGATTCCTATTTTTCACAAGGTTAGCCACAGTTACCTGTGATCCACACAATCAAATGCCTTTGCATAGTCAATGAAATGCAGATAGACATTCCTCTGGTACTCTCTACTTCCAGCTAAGATCCATCATATTGGCTATAATGTCCCTAGTCCTACCGCCTCTTCTAAAACCAGCTTGTATGCCTCTGTTCTCTGTTGATGTAATTTTTGGTACATTTTGGATAATCTTCAACAGGAGCTTTCTTGAATATGTTATTAATGATATTGTTAGATAATTTCTACACTTTGTAGGATCATTTTAAAAAAATATAGGAATAAATATGAATCTCCTCCATTCAGTTGGCTAGATAGTGGTCCTTCCAATTTCTTGGCACAATTTCATGAGTACTTACATGTTAATAGCAATATAAAACAATTGTTTTAAAAACATATATTCAAGAGTTAAATAATCCGGGGAGCTCTGGTGGCCTAGTGGCAAGAAGCTGCAACTACAATCCCAGAGGTGCACGGTTCGAATCCACCAGATGCTCTGCTGGGGAAGGAGGGGCAATCTCCTCCTGTACCAGTCAGATCTGATTTGACGGTACACGCACACAAAAATAACAAAAAAAAATAAAATTAAAAAAAAAGAGTTAAATAATCCCCTGGATTTAATTCTAGCTTTGCTACTTAATTTTTCTGATTTTGTGTGAACTTTTCATTTGAGTAACTCTGTTTTCTAATTTGCAAAATGAAAGTAATAAAACCCAACTTATTAATGAGTTAAACTATTTATGTTTATGTTTATGACAAATTTATTAATCTATTACTATATAGTATGCTAGCTTGCCATGCACTTAATTTTAATGTCAAGTCACAGCTTTCAAAGAATTTTAATAAGTAAAGATCATCTATCTCTTCCTATAACTTAGTTGAAAGACTAAAATAGGTTATAGTATCTCAATTTTAATGATGAGTACATGCCGTCTTACAGCAAACACAAACAAGAGAGAAATAAACTAAAAAAACACATTCACTGACAAAGGCTTAATTCTGACTCATAGTTGTTGCTGTTGTTGTTGATTGTCTTCGAGTCAAGCACAGCCCTCCCAATTTCCAAGGCGGTAAATCTTTATGAGAAGTGACATCCCACTTTTCTCCTTTGGAGCAACTATTGTTTCACTAGCAGCTCAATATATAACACACTATGTCATCTGGAACCCTTAAGAGAGATATAAAGAACTTACAGCTTCAGTCTTCTGATTTACAGTTCTGAAAATTTCTATGATGACCTTAATCAATATATGATATTAATGGGTAATTAACCCTATTTTGCTTGCTTTTCAAATGTTCTCTAACTTTGTGACAAAAAGAACATGCACTTAAGAACAATAAATGACATAGTTGAGCCTCTATATCTTGTGGTTCCTAACCTTTATACTATAATGGACAAAGTGCTAGTCAATAAGCCTTTTATTTTAAGAACTACCTTCCCTCTGTAACTTGATTTGTGCCACTGTTCGAACCTCTACTTGGAATATTACTGCTTTTAATTTTTGACTCATGTACTTTTAACTTGTTAAATTTGTGTCTTCTAGGCTGCAACAGTTCCATGACACATGTTCAAGGATATGAACATGTATGGCTAAGCACAATTGATAAAAGTGCATCTAAATTTCAAAATCAATCTCCGCAATAGTCTATGTGTTTCCTATTGCCAAAGGGACCCTTGAGAGTAGTGAGAGAAGATCTTTACCAAAACCTACAGCCTCCCTTTTCAGCAGGAAGTAGCTAAGAGAATACACCGTCCCCTTTTCCTTATGAATCAGGATAAAATCTCTCAGGGAGGAGTGATAGGGAATGGCAAAGAACACACTGACAAAGGAGATTAATCAGAACTGGTTTTGACAAGTGCTGTGGCAATGGTACAATTAAAACAAATTTTCAAGGAATATTAAAAAAAAAAAAGAACAATATAGTAGAGCGTGTATGAGGATCCAAGTTGGGGATGGGCTGGTGTGTGTGCTTAATCATAGGGTCACGGCACAATTTGATGGGTGGTAAGAGGGATTGATAATTGAGAAAGGTCTGGTGTGAAAACAATGTATATGAACTTTATGAACCTCGTATGTAAGCCAGTACAAAATAAAAAAAATTATTTTTGGTTAGCTTTGACTGAGGGGAAAAAAAAGAACATGTAAGAGTCTTAAAGGCATTTGAATATGAATATCAAAATTTAACATTTTAGGTGATCTTATTAAGACTGATATTATAGAGTTTGTTTTCAGGAATGAAAAGAAGGTCAACACAAACCTAGAGGAATATAATGACTAAAAAGATCAACTAAGCAGATAACAGAAAGTTTATAAAAGATAACCATTTTAAAACTTAAAGCATGTCATTGGTCTTGATTTATAAGAGTTTGCATAGAAGCTGAAGAACTAATTCAATATACTAGAAAGATCTACAGGAAAAGAAAAAATGTACATGGGATAGAATTGTTGTTGTTGTTGTTAAGTGCCATCAAGTTGAGTACAACTCATAGCAAAAAAATAGAGCTAAACCCTGTTTTATAACTTTCATCATTCTCTAGTGTTCATAGAGTTTTTAAAAGCTTGTTATTTAAGAAGTGGATTCCAATTCTACTTCTAAGTCTATTTTAATCTGGGCGCTCTACAAAAACCTGTCCACCATGAGGAACCATTACGGCATTTGACAAACCAGTCACACATCTTTCACTATTGCAGCAATTCCAAATTATTCAGTACTGTAAACTGACAGACAAGTACTGTATCACTTAGAACAATGTTCTCTACAAACACAATTAACAACAGCTGCCCTTGGGCCCAACTGACTTTTAAATACAAAGGCCTGCCTACCAGACACTGGTAGACTTAAACAAAAGGCTTCCAACTCACAGCTGATTGTTATTTAATCCAGGCAACCAATCAGCTTACACTTAATTGTGAATGAAGTAAAAAAAAATCCAACCAGTTTATAACCAACTTTCAACTAAATCCAAACAACTTACCCTCTGGAATCCAACTGCTTTACAAAGGAGCCTCCAAAGTGAAATAGAATTAGTTAGCTCTGTTATCTCAGGTTAATTCAATATAATGAGAATTCTTTTCATTATTGTCTCCTAGGAAACTATGGTTGACTCATCTCACAGTTTAATATCTTAAAATTGCATATACTATTTTATACCTGACATGAGATCATTGGTTTTACTCTACAATTAACTCTTACTTGATTAACAATTACTCTACAATATAACACCTACATAACAGATTAGCTCAGTTTTTAGAAAAGTTATAAGTTACATCTGATCATATCAGGGTGCTAGATAGATTAATTTGCTTTCTCTTAGTATTTTAAAATTTAAATTGCTACTAAACAAAATGTACTTTGGCCATTCCACTATTTCTTATATTTTACCCATGTCACTTCATAACTACGTGAATATAAGGAATATCAAGCAAGATTTTGACTTTTCTAAGCTAGGCTACATAAAACACACATACCTTTGTCATATTTTTCTCAACTGGATGCAAGTTATTAAATATATTCTTTCTAAATTTTTGATACATAGGCTATATAAAATCTACTAAAAGTTGACATTTATGATGTAGAATAATTAATTCATCTATTTGAAAGTATTTAAAGTCTTCTTCTTGTTGTTATGTGCAGTTGAGTCGGTTGTGACTCATAGCTACCCTATGCAGAGCAGCTCTGAACCCTGCTGTATCGTGAGATAATTTCATTGTTTTCAACACACCTACCTCCATGACTGTAGTCACTGAGTCAATCCATCTTCTCCAGGGTCTTCCTCTATTGTGTGGTTCTTTCCAAGCATGACTTCTTTTCTCCAAGGACTGGTCCCTCCTTGTAACATACCCAAAGTATGGGGCAAACTGGTTTCATCCCCCACCCCATGGCATATCTATTTGTTCTCTTAGCAGTCAATGGTATGTTCAATACTCTTCTCCAGCACCATAACTCAAAGGCGTTGGTTCTTCTTCTATCATTCTTAGTCATTTCCCAGTCCTCTGATACACACATAGCAAGTAATTGTGAAAACCATAGATTGGTTCAGGTACACTTTAGTCTCCAGATTGAACCTGTTGCTCTTAAGTATTCTGGAGAAGTCCCTGACAGCAGATTTTCCCAATGCAGTCTGCCTTTTGATTTCTTGGCTGCTGGTACTAAAAGTGTTGACTGTGGAACCAAGCAAGTTGAAGCTGTTAACAAACTCAATCTCTTCTCTATCTATCATGGTGCTACAAATAGGCCTAGTGATGAGAATATTTGTTTTCTTGATGCTGAGTTCAAGCCATATTGAAGGGTGCAGTTCTTGACCTTCTGTAACAAATGCCTCCCTCGGGTCCTCTTCAGTTTCAAGAAGCAAGTTTGTGTCATCTGCGTAAAGCATGTAGATGAGTTTTCCTCCAGTCTTCATGCAACATTCCTCCTCATAAATTCCAGTCTCCCAGATGATTTGTTGTGCATAGATTGAAAATGTATGGAGATAGGCTGGATCCTTGGCATACACTTTTCCTGATTTTGAACCATACAGTATTTCCTTGCTCTGTTTTGAGGGCTGCTTCCCAATCCAAACATAGGTTTCACCTAAGTACAATTAAGTGTTCTTGGATACCCATTGTTCTCAAGATTAGCCAGTTTGCTATGATACACATTGTTAAATGTCTTTGCTTTGTCAATGAAACACAGAGAGACGTTCCTTTCACAGTCTCTGCTTTTAGCTAAGATATATCTAGCATTGACTATAATGTCCTTAGTCTCATAGCCTCTTCTTTTTTTTTCTATAATTATATTTTATTAATTTTCAGAAACATTTACAGAGATTTTGGGCTT
>NW_006399908.1:4755606-4760708 GCF_000299155.1 Elephantulus edwardii | reverse complement strand
CAACATAGTAAAAAGTATCTATGAAAACCCAAGAGCCAACATTGTTCTTAATGGAGAGAGGTTAAAGGCATTCCCTTTAAGAACAGGAACTAACTAGGCAAGGATGCCCACTATCTCCTCTTTTATTCAATATTGTTTTGGAACTCATAGCCTCTTCTAAACCCGGCTTGGTTTCTGGTAATTCTCTGTTAATGTACTGTTCTAGTCATTTTTGGATAATCTTTGTCAGGATCTTGTTTGCATATGTTAATAATAATACAGTTCAATAATTTCCAGTTATCAGATCATCTTTTTTTTTTGGAATGAGAATACATATGTATTTCTTCCAGTCAATTGGCCAGGTAGTTATCCTCCAGATTTCTTGGCACAACCTGAAATTGTAGCATCCAGGGTAGCATCTGTTTGTTGAAATATGTTAATTGTTATGCTGTCAATTCCTGAGGCCCTTTGAAAATTCCTTAAGAGCAGCTTTAATTTCCTCCTTCATCCCTATTGCTCTTGATCATTTGTTGTTTCATTAATTTTTCTTCTATATCAGCCAATTGTTTTGGCACAGTAACTCTGTGTACTCCTTCCATCTTCTTTTGACACTCTGGATCATTCTGCCCACAGCATCTTTAATTATTACCGCTTGAGGCTTGATCTAAAAGAGCAGATAAGAGTGCTCAGGGTTCTCTCTCCTTGCCTCCCCAACATTTCTCATTTCCAGTCCCCAGCTAACTCTGGTTTGATGGTTCAGCCTCTGAAGACCTCTGTCCTACCATTTCTTCTCCACTTCCCTGTGATATTGGTCTCCTTGCACAGGAGCTGTGAACTGCATGCCTTGTAGCAGGGAGCACTCCATGTCTTGCAGTGGGGTAATAATATTAAATCGGAGGGGGCAAAAAAGCACAACATCTAAAACAAAGTACATACTATACCAGAATATCATCCAATATAAAAAAGATAGCATTAATAAATTCAACCTAGACAATGAGAATATACAGAATGATGAGTGGGATAATAAGTATCTACAAAACAGGTAGAAAAAGAGAAATATAAGGTAGCATATAACACTGAGAGTAACTCTGGTGACATTTTGCATTATTTGTCGTATTGCTAATTAAAAGATGAGTGGTTTTAATATAACACTTGTTTGGCAGGAAAAAAACTATATACAGTCTCTTTCTATAATTATTTCAAGTTTCAGAAACTAGATAACAAATTTATATGAGTTAAAATCTTCTCAATAGCTGTGAGTCATACAATACTACATTTCTGAATAAATAGAAAAACAAGTCATTGTCAAGATTGATTTGAAGTAAAATCTGTAAAATATTTGAAAGATTAAAGAAAAACAAATTTTGGTTTTAAAAATAAATTTTTTTTGCTGCTTTTGTTCTTAATTCATTCACATTGTGTTTCATATGCTCATTCCCACATATTGTTATCTTATAAATTTAGTCACCATTGATCTTCGTCGACTATTATACTGTCTTTTCAGACTCGCACTGAGATCTTTCCCAATTCTTTTGTCCCTTCCCTCCAACCACGAAACTCTGTAACCCCATGATTTCTCCCCTGCCTCTTCCCCTTCTCCTTTTAGACAATTATACATCTTACTAGTTATTCTTGTGTTTTTACTATTATGGTTTTATGCAGTATTTGTTCTTATGAGTTAGTGCACTCAGCATAATGGTCTCTAGCCTCTCCCACAGTATATTTTTTAAATCATTCCTCCTGAGTTCTGCATAGTATTCTATCGTGTGTGAATGTAAAGATAAAATTTATAAACCACTATTTTTTGGGGGGGTATACACACACACACACACACACACACACACACACACACACACACACACTTTATAAGAACTTCCGTGAACTATAAATAGCAGTCTTGATAAAAAAGTGATAATTATTTTAATGGATGCTAGAGTAGGATGGAAAAATTATGATTCATACATAAAAAGATCAATAGGAGGAGTAAAATAATGAACTAAGTGGCAGGGGGGAATAAACTGCAACAAAGAGATCATAGTCTCTTAAATAGTTCAAAACAAAAATGTTCTCAGCTTTGGAGATCTCCCATTTTATTGATACACACATCTGAATCTTTCTGTAACTACAAATTCAAGCTTCAAATTGCAATAATTACACATGCTATGGGCAAAATATTGAACTAGCCAGGAAGCATCAAAAGAAGATGGAAGGAATACATACAGTAGTAACTGTACCAAAAGAATTGACTCCTCTGCTCCCACTCCTTCCCCACTTTGATCCTCATCACCTTTGAAAAACTTTATCTGTGAAGAAAATAAGTTATTATTAGACTCCATCAATCAGACCCTGACTTAGAGCTACAACAGAATAAAAGCCCACAAAATTCTGAGTCATCCTCACAGTATCTGCTGAAATAAAACTGTCTTAGTAGCTACATAAACACAATTAAGTGTCCGGGAATTTCTTTTCTTCTCAATGTTGTCTATAATTTCTTACCATCACAAGGTTAACTCTTTTTGACTAGTCAATAAAAAACATAAGTAAACACTTTTTTATATTGTATGCTTACAATTAAGATTTATTTGACCCATCATTGCACTTTGTTGAGTCTTCCTGCCTTTTACTAACTGACCCACTATTTTTCTAAGCATGGTTTTCTTCAGAACCAATCAAGACTTCATCTAAATCCAGCTTGAATTTTGGCAAGTCTCTCATGGATTTTATGGCTGCAGCTGCTTTTGAATAATTTTCATTGAGATTTTACTCATGTAATATTAATTATATTGTGCAATAATTTCTGCATGGTTGTGGATTTTTTTTGTATAAAAAAATACTGATTGGTCCTTTATATGGATAAACTGGCAGAATAGGTGACTAAGAAGTTTTTAGTTTCTGTTCCAGCAGAAATTTATTATTTTAAAAATAATATTATCCTTGTAGTTCAGAGACCTAGGCAATGCCTGAGGATGACAAAAGAAGAACGGATGCCTTTGAATTGTGGTGCTGGAGAAGAGTCTTGAACATACCATGGACTGCCAAGAAAACAAGTCTGTCTTGGAGAGGCTGAAACCAGATTTCTCCTTGGAGGCTAGGATTTTGAAGATTCCTCTCACATACTTTGGAATGTGGCCAGAAGAGACCAGTCCTTGGAGAAGGACATCATACTTGGAAAGGTGGAGCGACAGTTCAGGAGAGGAAGACCCCATGTGACATGGATTGAGACAGTGTCTGGAGCAATAGGGGTTGCTGTGTCAGAATTAGTGGCTCAGGACAGAGCAGGACTCAGAGCAACTGTACATAATGTCACTATGGCTCACAGGTGACTCAACGGCACATACAACAATAACAAGTTCATTTTAACAAAGAATAGGTACTCAGTAAATACTCAGTAAATATATATATAACTCAACATGTTCAAACATTTAGGAAACGTAAATGTAAATAGAAGCCAAAATGAGATAGCATCAGAAAATCCCTACTAAAATGATTAAATACATTGATTTTTCTCTATTTGACTATTATGAATATTGAACAACTGAACTCTCATATGCTGTAAGTGGGAATTTCAAATACTAAAACTGAATTTGTGAAAAGTTGGTTAATTTTGTCTTGTTGTATTTTGTTTCTAAGTTAAAAATACACCTACCATAATCCATACTCCATTTCTATTGTTTTGTCTCAGTGAAATTAAAACATAAGTGTATGCAAAGCCTTAAAAATTAATATTCACAGCAACATTATTTGTAATGGTCTCAATTTGAAAGCACCTAATGCCCAGCTATGGTGATATGAATAAAGAAATTGTGGTAACTGTCTCTGAAAACCCGTCAGAGGCTCAGCTATGAGTCCATTCTGACTCATACACAACTGCTGAGGGGAAAGGTCCTTTAACTCTGTTTCCATAAAGATTATAGCCTAGAAAACCCTATCTGATGCTTTGAGCTTCAAAAAGTTAGTGTAAGTAGAGATAGCATTAAAATGAGTATCAGTAAAATGTTAGTGTACTGGTACAACTGGAATGTACCATTTAGAAATAAAAATATCCCTGTAGTTAATGAAACAACAAAGATGGTTTTGTATGCACAGTTTGTATGTATGGTTATACCTACAAGACTGTAAGTCTATGCTAGCTCGTTTACTCTTTGAAACTTCTAATATACAGCAGTCTATTATTCATCTACTGTAATACCAGAAGCTGTGATATTAATATATCAAATACTGAAGGATCACTTATGGTGGACAGTTTCAGCAGAGCTTCTAGACTGAAACTTGTTGTCATTGTTATGTACTGTGGAGTGGGAATTGACCCATCCCTGACCCTCCAACTGGTTTTCAGAGGCAGTTGATTGCATATAAGGATATTTTTTTCTTATTACAAAAAATAAAAAATGAATTTTATCTCTCGTAAGACAGGCTTCATCCGAAGGAAAATTTCCTTTAATTTTAGAATAAGGTTGTGACATGATTAAGAATGTTGCATTCCACTCTAATCCCAATTCTTTTAATATAATCTCTTAATAAAATCTTGTCTGGTTATTCTAGGTCACATCATGAGTGATTATCACATAATCACATAACTGCCTCTACTCCTGCTTAGTCAACATCACAGAAGTTCATAATTACAACACAAAACCATTACAAATACTAACAATCATGACCTATTCATGTTTATACATATTTTAGGACTACACAATTCAGTCCATGATAAATGGTAATGCTCAAGTAGGTATTGGCAGAAAACTGAAGTCATCTAATATATGCAAGGACGGAAATCAGTAAACAGCCCAAACATAATTTACACTCATTTGGCAATGTTGTATGCTATATTTTCTCTGTCAATCTCCAGCAATCTAATCTGGTCATTGCTGCTTATAGGAAAAAGATTCTCATGCCTGTGGCATGCTAGCCGTCAACAACCAGCCCTAGCCTCCTCCAGTAGACTAATTTCCAACCTGGTTCTGGCACTGTAACATATTAAACATTATTAACAAGCCTTTGTATATAATATGATTTCACATAACAATATTTTTGCTGCTGATAGCCGTCAAATCAAGCATGACTCATAATGACCCTATGAACAAAAGATCTGAAACCTTTCTGTGTCTTTTCTGAAAGTTCATAGT
>NW_006399908.1:4723943-4752541 GCF_000299155.1 Elephantulus edwardii | reverse complement strand
ATGAGCAAGAGCCTATGGTGATGAAAGAAGAAGTTCAGGCTGCTTTGAAGGACATGGCCAAAAATAAGGCTCCAGGAATAGATGGTATACCAATTGACTAATTGGCATACCTTTACATATTTTTCAAACACTCAACATATTTTGTTGATTTTTTTTGTTATTATTGAATAATTTCAAATAACACTGTGGACTCTATCTTTTAATATGGTTTTGCTAGCCACAGAACTTGATTCTGCCATGTGGATGGGTGAGAAGATGTGAGTAGGCCACAATAGCCTATCCACAAGGGGATTGTCTATGTCATCATTTCCCAAGGGGATTGGCCAATCTCACCGAAAATTTGAGTAATTCCTGTTGCAGACTGTCCTTCTCACCAGCAAAGGAGAAGTAGACATGCAGTGGATGTTCTGTAAGGACTGACATTCTTGTGCTAGATAGAATTACAGCAGCCAAACTGAAGCATAGAAGCAGAGAATCAACATGAGATGGAATTCCTATTACTTCATTCTCCATGGACAGAACCAGAGCTAAGCTAGGAGCCTTTGCCCAAGTTTGTTGGACAACTGGGCATGGGGGTAAGAGCCTTAGCCCAAGTTGGTTGGATAACTTGGGGGGAGAATGGTGTATGAGCTAATATGGCAGGACTGAGAACTTTGTAACACTGTCCTGAAGCTGCAAGGCTCAGTTGATGTGCCTGCAAACACATTTTGAAAGCTGCCCTGACTGAATTCTGCTACTATCCTGGATGAAAACAATTTCATTTCTCCAATGTAGTTCTATGTTCCCTAGGAGCTATTGCATTGAATTGTGGACCCCAAAAAGCAGTAAGATTGCTATTGAGAGGAAAAGAAAGAGGTCTGGAAACATAAGAGACATGTCTGGCCCCATGGGAAGTATTTTATGTTCTTGATATTGTTGATGGGGACAGTTCCCCTTTGTAAGTAGGTAAAAGTCAGATATGGCCTTCCCCACGTGACCTATGCTCTTTTTACAAACATCAATAGATTTAGTTTAAGAAATAATAATGCATTTACAAAGCAGAATATATTCAACTTTTAAAAAGAATCCACTAATTTTATAGTAACTGGCATGCAATGATAACAAAAGTATATGACAAATATTCAAACACAACCTTGCATACAAACATCAAGTTACACAATATATAATATGAATCAAATTTTGTAATATTTTGATTAATATAAATCTACATACTTACGTATGGGTATCTGGTGGTCAAATGGGAAGGAGATGTGCTGCCAACCCAAAGGCATGCAGTTTAAATCCAGCTGCATTGGGAAAGAAGTGTGAATAATATCCTCCTGTGCTATTTAGAGTCTCTGACAATTTGCTGTGAGTGAGTTCGTCACAACTCGAAGGCACACAGTAACAACAGCGTAGGATGTGTGTGTATATGCATGGCCATACAGAAAGAAAGAATAACTCACACTCATTACCTTATGGTTAGGTGTAATCAAGTCAAACATGACTAATAGCCACACTATGAACGACCAATCTATCCTGTGACATTTTTCTAACATAATCTATAACACTTGAGTCAATTACTACAGTCACTGTGTCAAACGATGCGGTTGATAGTCTTCATCTTTTTCACTGAAGCTCCATCTTTCAAGGATGATGGCTCTCTCCTAGCAACATGTCCAGAATATGTGAGACGAAGCTTTAATATCCTTGCCACCATTGAGCAGTCTGGCTTCACCTTCTTTAAGACTTATTTGTTTGACATTTTAAAAGTTCTTGGGATGTTCAGTGCTTTTCTCCAACACCACAGCTTAAATTCTTTTTTCTATCATCCTTATTCATTGTTCATCAATCAGATGCATAGTAAGTTATTGAAAAGTCCATAATCTCATTAGGTGCACATTAGTCCACAAACAGACATCCTTGCTTCGCAATAATTTTAACAGGTCCTTAAGTGAAGACTTCCCCATAGCAATACGTCTTCTGATCTCTTGATTGCTTGCCAAGAGTTTTGATTGTGGATCCAAGTAAGATGAAGTGAGAAGTCTTTGAAAGTTTTAATTTTTTCTCCATTTATCGTGATACTGTTTATTGGTCCAGTGGTGAGGATTTTTATTTTTTTAACATTGAGATGCAATACACATTGAATGCTTTATTTCTTAATCTTCTGTATCAAGTGCTTCAAATCCTCTTCATTTTCAACAAGCCAGGTGGTGTCATCTGTATAGTGTCATTACCAATTATCCATGATTTTTTTCCAATCCAAATGACACATTCTTCTTAAAAGGGTTCAACTGCTCAAATAGTTTGTTAAGCATACAGATTTAGACAGAGCATACCACAGTGATACAGTCCTTTCACAATTTTAAGCTAGTAAGTGTTCCCTTGTTCTGTTCAGAAAAAAAGTCCTCTCATTCTTGGTTTTGCACGAGCACAGTAAAGTGTTCTGGGATTCCAATTCTATTTAATGTTGGCTTTTTTTTTATGATCCATGCAATCAAATGTTTATGTGTAGCCGATAAACACAAATAGACATTCTTCTGGTATTTTTTGCTTTTATCCAGGATCCATCTTATATCAGCAACAACATTCTCGGTGACACGTCTTCTAAATCTAGCTTGAACTTTTGATACTTCTCAGTCTATGTGGTATTCTAGCAGTTCTTTTAATGATCTTCAGCAGTATTTTGGTTGCATGTAATATTAATAACATTGTTCAATAATTTCTACCTTTTTAATCACTTTTCTTAGAAATAGAAACAAATATGGATCTCTTCCAGTCAGTTAGCCAGGTAGCCGTCTTCCAAATTTCCCATACAGACAGCTAAGAATATATAGCCTTCATCTATTCGATGAAATGCATAAACTCTTATACCATCAACTCCTTGGCCTCCTTTTTTTGGCAATGCTTGCAGTGTAGCTTGAACATCTTCCTTCATTACCATTGGCTCTGGATGATAAGGTACTTTGTGAAATATTTCAATATTGGTTTATTCCTTTTTTGTAGAGTAGTTTTGTGTATTCTTGCCATCTTTTTTAAATGCTTCCTGGATTATTCAAGATTTTTGCTCACAGCATCTCTCAGTATTTCAAGAGGCTTTAATTTGTTTTTAAATATTTTTATCTTGAAAAATGCCAAGTGAGTTCTTCCATTTTTATTCTGTAATTCCAGTTTTCTGTACATTCAATTACAATATTATACTTTGTTTTCTTGGGCTGCCACCATTTGAGATCTTCTGTTAAATCTTTTTCTTCAATCTCTCTCTCTCTCTCTCTCTCTCTCTCTCTCTCTGTCTCTCTCTCTCCTCACGTGTAATTTCCAGAGTCTCTTCTGATATTAATTTTGGGGTTTTTTTGTTGTTTTATTTCTTTTGTGTCAGTTTCTATAATGATCTTTTCTTTATTGTTAATACTCTTGGTTATCATCCTATAACTACTCTGGTCTTTAATCATTGCTGTTTATTGCTCCAAACTTATTAAGATGATTTCTAAATTCAGGTGGAATAGACTCAAGATCATGTTTTGATTATCGTGGACTTGTTTAATTTTTTTTCAGCTTCAATTTGAACTTGTACACGAGTATTTGGTGATCTGGTGCACAGTTGGCATCTGGCCTAGCTATTTTAACTGTAGATATTGAACTTCTGCAGTGATTCCTCCCACAAATGTAATCAATTTGATTCCCATACAGTCCATCAGATGATGTCCATGTGTAAAATTGTCATTTCTGGTGTTTAAACAGGCATTTGTGATGAGTAAATCATTGAATGTAATTAAATTTGATCACTCTATTTCTGGTCTCATTTCTGTGATCAAGTCTGTACTCTGACTATTAATCTTTTTCCATTATACACTTGGAGAACCGCAAATTCCAGGTTCATGGCACATGAACACAGAGGTAATGAATCCAAGGTTTACAGGCACAGCAAACTCTTGACTGAATATTAAAGAATCAAAGAGGTGGCAAGTTTGATGCAGTGTAACGTGGAGCAAAAGTCAAGCTTGCTCCAGTTGTTGTTGTTGTTATGTGCTGTTGAGTCGTTTGCGACTCATAGCAACTCTATGTACAACAGCCCTAAACCCTGCTCTATCCTGTGCCAATCGCACTGCCTCTGACACACCCATCCTGGTTAAACCAGTCACTGAATCAATCCACCTCACAGAGGGTCTTCCCTTCTTGCGCCTTCCCTTCACCCTCTCAAGCATGATGTCCCTCTCCAAGGACCTGTCCCTCCTTACAACATGCCCAAAGTATGTCAGAAGAAGCCCCAGAATCTTTGCCTCCAAGGAGCAGCCTTGTTTAACCCTCTCCAGGATAAATCTAGAATACCTTATATTCTATATATGTATATTCTATAAAGAGTATAATCCCATTAAGTTTTCCCTTCAACCAATTGAGAACTCAGTAAATCTCAGGCAGGGAATGATTACACTACATCAAACCTTAACAAGGAAATGATCACATCGCAATTGCCAAACCAGAGACAGTCAAGCTGACTCATAATAAAAATCCTATTACTAAGGGGAAATGATGATAAGTGTAGAAATATACATAATTAGGTTTCACCAAAATTTTATATCTGTGACAGTGACAGTCCAGTGTAACTCTTTAGAGTTAGACAATTCTAGAGGTTTGAGATTTGTTTAGTAGAACCTGCTTTTAGATGGAAAAAGTGAGGCAATGGTTAAAAGAATTGAGAGACTAAAAATGCAACTCGCAGATATATTTTGTATATTTTAAGCTGTGGTAGAGAAAATTTATGTGGGTACTAGACTATCTTCAGAGTCTTGATAGGCTATTTTACGCAAGGGGTATTCACATGTCCTGTTCTGACCTTGTGGTCTTGCTAAGGTCAGTCTGTGAAATTGCAGGGAGATTTAGCTGTTACATAAAAAGAGAACTTTTCATTGGTTATAATTATAAAAAGATAAAAAAAAACCTGGTTCCATAGTTCCTTTATCCCTCCCTCACAATCCCTAGAGTTATTAAAATACAATCTGGAAAAACACATGTCAGAGAAATTGTGCAGAAATTCAGTCTGGTTAGAAGAAAGGATGAAATATCCTCTAGGCTCCCTTCCAGCCCTGAGGTTATGAAGTTGTGAGATCAGACATTTTAAAAAAATTAAAATAATTGGGACCTGGAAAACATTTCTATGAAAAGTAATTTCTTTTATTATTATTGTTATTAAATCTGGTTCGAATTACTTAGAAAAAAATTGAAATCAAATGAAAATTAAGCCTGGAGACATAATACGGGTCTAAACTTGTACAACAAATTCATTCATTCATGAATTAAAAATTTGTTGGAAGTCTGCTATTTGTCAGAATTACACAGGAGAATTAAAGAAAATAAGGACACAGATCAAGTAAGTAGTCCATAACCTTAACAGATGAAGGAAAAAAAATATAATTATTATAATGTAAATTGACATATGGCTAATAACAGTTAAACTCTATTTAAGGATGAAACAAAATTCAGGTATACATTTGCAGGTGTCATCAGAGGTGTAAGGGTTGTTGCTGTTGTTAGGTGCCATTGAGTTAAGAATGACTCATAATAATCTCATGACAAAAGACCAGAACTCTGTCCTATAGCCATCTTCATTATCACTGACACACTTGACTTGCTTGACTGCAGTAACTATATCAATCCATCTCTTTTAGGGTCTTCCTCTCTCTCCTTCTCTGATCCTCCATCTTTCTAAGAATAACGTTTATTTCCAAGGAATAGTGTCACCTATGCACATATTGAAAGTATGGGAGATAAAACTTTGCCAACTTCACCTCTAAGGCACATTCTGACTGCACTTTCTCCAACATTTATTTTTGTTTCTTTAGCAGTCCATAATATATTCAGAACTCTTCTCAATCACCACAAATCAAAGGCATCGGTTCTTTTTCTGACATCCTTATTCATGGTCCAGCTCTCTGATTCATACTAGGTAAATGAGAAGACCATGGCCTGAGTGAAGCATACCTTCGTCTTCAAGTTGACATCATTGCTCTTAAATATTTTAATAGATCTCTGACAGCAGACATGCCTAATAAAATACATCTCCTAATTTCCTGACTGCTGGTACCAAGAGTGTGGATTTTTGATCCAATAAAAATGAAATCATCGATAGCTTCAATAATTTTGTTATGCAAGAAAGTTTGGAAATTTAAACATTCATGGGCTTGGTGACAGGAATGAGGCTGGAGATAGAATGATTGAATTTTGTAAAATCAATGACTTATTCATTGCAAATACATTTTATAAGAAACACAAACACAGGTTATACACGTGAATTTCACCTGATGGTATGCATAGGAATCAGATCGATTACATCTGTGGAAGGAATCGCTGAAGAAGCTCAATATTAGCTGTGACAACTAGGCCGGGGACTGATTGTGGAACAGACCACCAATTACTCATATGCAAGTTCAAGCTGAAGCCGAGGAATATTAAACCAAACACACAGGAGCCATAATATGACTTTGATTTCATACCACCTGAATTTCAGAATCATCTCAGGAACAGGTTTGAGGCCTTGAACACTAATGAGCGAAGACCAGATGAGTTGTGGGAGGATGTCAAAGATATCATTCAGGAAGAGTGCAAACAGTCATTACAAAGACAGAAGAGGAAGAAAAGACCAAAATGGATGTGAGAAGAGACTCTGAAGATTGCACTGGAACGTAGAGAAGCCAAAGCACAAGGAAGAATTCAAGATACTAAAGACCTGAACAGAAGATTCCGAAAGGCAGCTCGGAATGACAAGGCAAAATACTACAATGAAATGTGCGAGGAGCTAGAGTCAGAAAATCAAAAGGGCTGAACTCGCTCAGCATTTCTTAAGCTCAAGGAACTGAAGAACAAATTCAAACCTAGAGTTGCTACAATCAAGATGCTCTGGGCAGAATATTAAATGATCCAGGAAGTATTAAAAGAAGATGGAAGGAATATACTGAGTCATTGTATAGAAAGGAATTGGCAGATACAGAAGCATTTAATGAAATAGCATTTGAGCCAGAGCCTATGGTGATGAAGGAAGAAGTTGAAGCTGCTTTGAAGGAAATAGCAAAAATTAAGGCCCCAGGAATAGATGGTATACCAATTGACATATTTCAGATAACAGATGTTGCCCTGGATGTGCTCACCAAGTTGTGCCAAGAAATCTGGAGAACAACCACTTGGCCAACTGACTGGAAGAGATCTATATTTGTTCCCATTCCAAAGAAAGGTGACCCAACTGAATGTGGAAATTACAGAACAATGTCATTGATGTCACATGCAAGCAAGATTCTACTGAAGATTATCCAAAAACGATTAGAACAGCACATCAGCAGAGAATTGCTGGAAGTCCAGACTGGGTTTAGAAGGGGTCGTGGTACTAGGGATATTGTTGCTCATGTTAGATGGACCTTGGCTGAAAGCAGAGAATACCAGAAGAATGTCTATCTGTGTTTCATTGATTATGCAAAGGCATTTGACTGTGTGGATCATAACAAACTGTGGCTGACTCTGAGAAGAATGGGAATCCCAGAACATTTAATTGTGCTAATGCGAAACCTATACTTGGACCAAAAGGCAGTAGTCAGAACAGAGCAGGATAGCCCTGCATGGTTCCAATTTGGGAAAGATGTACGCCAGGGATGCATCCTGTCTCCATACCTTTTCAACATGTATGCAGAGCAGATTATTCGAGAGGCTGGGCTCGATGACGAGAATTGTGGGATAAGGATTGGTGGAAGATCTATTAAAAATCTGCGTTAAGCAGATGACACAACGCTGCTTGCTGAAACTGAGGAGGACCTCATGCACTTGCTGCGAAGGGTCAAGGACTGCAGCCTTCAGTATGGACTGAGGCTCAATGTCAAGAACACAAAGATTCTCACCACTGGACCAATTGGCAGCATCAGGATGGATGGCGAAGAGATTGAGATTGTTCAGAGCTTCAGTTTGCTCGGCTCCACAATCAAAACTCTTGGCCCCAGCAGTCAGGAAATCAAAAAGCGTATCGTGATGGGAAAGTCTGCTGTTAGGGACCTCTCTAAAGTACTCAGGAGCAACGGTGTCTCTCTGGAGACTACGGTGCTCCTGATACAGGCCATGGTCTTTGCAATCGCTTGTTATGTATCAGAGAGTTGGACCATGACTAGGGAGGACAGAAGGAAAGTTGATGCCTTTGAGCTGTGGTGCTGGAGAAGAGTACTGAATGTACCATGGACTGCCAGGAAAACAAACAGATTCATCTTGGAGAGGATTAAACCAAGCTACTCCTTGGAGGCAAGGATTCTGGGGCTTCGTCTGACATACTTTGGACACGTTGCCAGGATGGACGGGTCCTTGGAGAGGGACATCATGCTTGGGAGGGTGGAGGGACGGCGCAGGAGGGGAAGACCCTCTATGAGATGGATTGATTCGGTGACTGGGGTAATCGGGATGGGTGTGTCAGAAGCGGTGCTGTTGGCGCAGGATAGAGCAGGGTTTAGGGCTGTTGTGCATAGGGTCACTATGAATCGCAAACGACTCGACGGCACATAAGAACAACAACAATTGTTTTAATATTTTTAGAACTCAGAAATGGTGTAGCTGGTGATGGCGATAAAAAGTCCAAAAGTATGTTCAGAATTCTAAGAAATATGCTCTTTCTTTGAAGTCTATAGACATAAAATAATATCAGAATTGTACAGAAACAGTATTTTCTATTATAAACAGTCATATGAGAGCTAAATGAAAGAAGCTAGAGTGAAACTTTTGGTAGAGATGGGAAAGTTAGGTGAATATAAGGAATTTCTAAAGGAGCACTAATGGCTTATTGGTGCGAAGCTGTGCTATAATCCCAAAGGTGTTTGATTTGAATCTACCAGCTTCTCTGCAGGAGAAAGATAGGCATTAACTGTGTGATTAACTGCTATTAAAAACCTGTCAAAGGGTCAGCTGCAGGTTGAATCAAACTCAATGGTATACAACAGCAACAACAGATATTTAAAGGAAAAGAAAAAGTCACCATGAAATGGAAATAGTTGGATGTATTGATTTCTGAATGGAGCTTTGTTGGCTTAGTGGTAAGGAGTTGTGTCCGGAAGGCATATGTTCAAATCCAACAGCTGCTCTGCAAGAAGAAGATGGGCAGTCTCCTCTTGTGTAATTTACTGCTCCTGAAAACCCACCGGAGGATCGACTATGAGCTGATTCTGATTCAACAGTATGTAATTACAACAGCAACAGTGATTTATTAGATGTAGATACTGCAAAAGTATATAAAATCAAGAAGTATTATATTGAGTCTGGTTTATGCAACTAATTACATTTTCAAAATAAGGAAGGCAGGACACAAAGTTCTTTCTTAGCAAAATATATAAAAATAAAATAGAAATAACATATATACACGGAAAATGTTTAAAATGCCAACAAATAATAAAAACTAAACAATACCATATTTTGTTTGAAATTATTATCAGTACTGGGAAAAGAAGTCCTGTTTATTCCAGGATATGGTTATGACATACTGATAAAAGGAAAAAAAAAACCGAACCCAAATCCCTAAGATCTATGTCTGAGAAGGTAAATGATAGATGGTACTATCAATAGGGATGATATTGCCAGAGCAAGTAGGAAGAATCAAAGGTAAGAAAGGAATCATGTTTGCTGACTACATACCTGAAAAGTCAAGACATTTGAATAACAACAAAGTAGAGACTTAATAATGACATAACTCTCCTTTCACACAATAACAACCTCCAATGCTGGAAATGATTTTATAGATATCTCTAAGAACTTCATTGAGACAGGAAAAAAAAGTAAAGATTTAGTAGCAACTAAAATGAGCTGGCAGGAGAAGGATGGACAATCTCCTCCAGAAAGTCAGCTAAGGGTCAATTGTGAATCAACGGTAACCAACAATAACAAATATAATAACAAAAAGAACTGAAGGAAGTTCTGGTGTTCTAGTGGTAAGGACCTGTGCTGCGATCCCAGAGATATGAAGTTCAAATCCACCAACTCCTCTTGATAAATGTCCGAAGATGTGAGACACAGTTTCACCATCCTTGTCTTTAAGAAGCACCATATGCACTTCTTCCAAGACATATTTGTTGATTCTTTTGAAAGAACTTTGAGTTTTCAGTGCTCTTCTTCAATACTACAATTTAAAGGCATTGATCCTTCTTTGGTCATCTTTGGTCATTGTCTATTTTTTGGATACATAGGAAGTAATTGAAAAGACTATGGCTTGGATCAGGCATACCTTAGTCTTAAAACGTACATCATTGCTCTTTAGCCTTTTGATTTTTTTACTTCTGTTACTAAGGGAACAAGGGAAATCATTACCGATATCATATAGATCTTAGCTGCAAATAGATAAGGTTTACTTACGTTTTATTAACTATGCAAATATTTTTTTATTGTTTGGATCATAAATATTGATCACATTGAGAAGTATGGAAATCCTAGCCACTTAATTGTGCTCCTATGAAACCTATGGATAGAACAAGAAACTGTTGTCTTAACAGAATAAAAGGATGCTGCATGATTTAAAAAAGAACATGTGTATATCAGGGTAATATGCCTTCTCCATACCTATTAGTATGTATGCTGAGTAAATAATTTGAGAAGTGGACCAATAGATAGATAGATAAAAATCTCACCCATAAAATAAATGGATGAGAAGGAAAATTACTCCATTTTATACTTCTGCATTCACTCTCAAAGCTTCAAGATACTGGCTTTATCAATTTTCCATAGAAGTTGGGTAACTGAAGATATAAAAGAGTATCATCAGTATCTCATAGAAGGCAATTATGTTCTCTCTAAAACTTCAGTTCTGTCACAAACTGCCAGAAAAAGGTAATCTTGGAGACAGGTTGGGGTAGAAAAAGTTTTATTGTATAGGAGATGATAACTTTCCAAAGGTATCCTGTTGCCTTTGGGAATTCAGGACTTATCTAGCGGTAAGCAAGGAGTACTAGCAGGCTAATAAGTAAGATGTTGCACATCTGTTCCCAAAGCTGTGGTTCAAATCACCAATTGCTCTTCAGAAGAAAGACAAGCAATCTCCTCTTGGGCAGTAACAGCCTCTGAAAACCTACTGGAGGATCCTGAGTGATTTCTAACTTGACAGCAATGAGTTGATATTAGTTGAGTTTTTTCATAAGGGATAGTACAGAGGAGTGTGAAATATTTTCATGGTAACTTCTTTGTTCTGATGGATGGTCTTGTCTTGTTTCAATTGGTCTGATTTTATTAAAATTTCAGAGAGAGTTGTGATTTAAGGGAAGAGTATGTAGTCTAACATTAATGTAGAATTATTAGTGTAATTATAAAGGGGAATACTTAAGCCTGTGGTATTGTAAAGGATTAGTTTTCTCCTACTATACTGTCATTTACAATCAGATTCTCCTTATCTTTTTCCACACTCTACATAGATGCCTTCCTTTACAATTGCTATCTCTGGTTTTGAGACATTATTGATGTTATGCACTGTTGTGAAATTGCATGGACTCTGGTTTTGAGACATTATTGATGTTATGCACTGCCGTGAAGTTGCATAGAGTATTACCCATCTTACTCCTGTGGATCAGCTGGTGGACTCAACTGCTTGCCTTTGGGTTGGCAGCATAAATCCTTATCACTATACCACCTGTATTCCCTTGTAATATTAGGCACAGTGATGAGTAAGGTAAATTACAGAACACTTAAAGATGATACCTTCCAAGAGATACTCCTTGCCCTTTTTTTCTCACCTTCATTCAGCATATAATGCAAAGCGTCTACCAAAACAAAAACAATACCCACAAAGGAATGTCAAATTTTTAGAATAAGACTTGCAACCTCCAATATGGATTGAGGCTCAATGTCAAGAAAACAAAGATTCTCACCACTGGGCCAATTGACACCATCAGGGTGGATGATGACCAGATTAAGATTGTTCACAGCTTCAGTTTGCTTGACTACACAGTCAACACTCTCAGCACCAGAAGCCAAGAAATTAGAAGACGTATTGCCATGGGAAATTCTGCTGTTAGGGACCTCTCCAAAGTACTGAGGAGCAATGGTGTCTCTTTGGAGACTAAGGTGTGTCTGATACAGGCCATGGTCTTTACTATCACTTGTTATGCATCAGAGGTGGACAATGACTAAGGAGGATAGAAGGAGAATTGATGCCTTTGTGCTGGAGAAGAGTATTGAGGGTACCATGGACTGCTAGGAAAACAAACAGATTCATCCTGGAAAGGGTCAAACTGGGCTGCTCCTTGGAGGAAAGGATTCTAAGGCTCCGTCTAACATACTTTGGACATGTTTCAAGGAGGTACAGGTCCTTGGAGAGGGACATCATGCTTGGGAGGGTGGAGGGACAGCGCAGGAGGGGAAGGCCCTCTATGAGGTGGATTGATTCAGTGACTGGGGTAATCGGGATGGGTGTGTCAGAGACGGTTCGATTGGCACAGGACAGAGCAGAGTTTAGGGCTGTAGTACATAGGGTCACTATGAGTCTCAAGTGACTCGATGGCACATAACAACAACATTTACTGTTTTATGCTGTCAGCTTTTTTTTTTTTTGCTCTGGTCTACAAACATAAATAGATAGACACATTCCATGTAAACTATCAGAGTTAGTTGAGGTAAAAATAATTTTGAATCATATTGATGCCTTATTTAGACAGTTGTTTTTAAGTCCTTGACTTTTTTGGGAGAAGATTTCCAGGTTTATCTTCCAAAGTACTTTGAGTGAGTTTGAGTGAAAAGTCTTTTGTATAGGAGCTGACTATTTGGTAATATTTGTATCATTTAAGGAATTCTAAACTGTTTAAGGAGTGTGAGGTTAAGAGTTAATTGTTCAAAATAGCTTTCCTAGTCATTGATTGGCTTTGACTTTGCCACATGAATGGGTGAGACCATGTGAATAGCTTGTGTTATTCTATCCACAAGTGGATTGTTTAATCTAACCATTAAATTCAGCAGAAATTGGAATCACATTATCAAGGAGAAGGAAGTAAGTACACATTCTTATGGTGCCAGACACTCATGTGCCAGCCAGACCAAGATCTACACGATAGTAATAGCAGTCTCAGTAGAGAATGAGAGGCTGACACAGAACAGACTTGTCTTGGGACTGCTATTCCCGATAGAGCCAGAGTCAGAGCCAGAGGTCTTTCCACAAGTTTGCTTGATATCTGAGGGAAGACACCATAACTTATAGGACTAAGGACACTTGGTAACACTGATCTAAGCTGTAAGACTAATGGCCAAAGTCCTGCGATCAAGCTTCAGAAGCCTTCAGGACTGAAGGTTTGCGTCCAGTCACCAACCTGAATTATAGCCTGTTAACTTCTATAATAAGTTCCACAATTGTGAAGTCTGTGTGGTCACTGTAATTAACTTTGGGCCTAGTGAAGTGGTTATGATGTGGAATCAATAGAAGTTGGTGCATGAGGGTGGGGACTATGTCTGATCTAGTAAATAATTAGCCTTGGACTGTGAATGTTGTTGACAGGGACATTTCCCCTTCATGGAATTAGTAGAAGTTCTATTCAGCCATTCTTTGCTGTATATGCTCTAGACTAACAAGAAGAATAATCTTACTAGTAGATGACTAAATTGATCAAATAAATTTGTGAGTATAGACTCTTTTGAATTGTTAAAGAGATAATGGTCTGGTTAGGAAACGTCTGGCAGTCCATGGTACGTTCAGTCCATGGTATATTTGTTCCCATTCCAAAGAAAGGTGACCCAACTGAGTGTGGAAACTACAGAACAGTGTCATTGATTTCACATGCAAGCAAGATTCTGCTGAAGATTATCCAAAAACGATTAGAACAGCACATCGGCAGAGAATTGCCGGAAGTCCAGGCTGGGTTTAGAAGGGGTCGTGGTACTAGGGATATTGTTGCTCATGTTAGATGGATCTTGGCTGAAAGCAGAGAATACCAGAAGAATATCTATCTATGTTTCATTGATTATGCAAGGGCATTTGACTGTGTGGATCATAACAAACTGTGGCTGACTCTGAGAAGAATGGGAATCCCAGAACATTTAATTGTGCTAATGCGAAACCTATACTTGGACCAAGAGGCAGTAGTCAGAACAGAGCAGGGTATCACTGCACGGTTCAAAATTGGGAAGGGTGTACGCCAGGGATGCATCCTGTCTCCATACCTTTTCAACATGTATGCAGAGCAGATTATTCGAGAGGCTGGGCTCTATGAGGAGAATAGTGGCATAAGGATTGGTGGAAGTTCTATTAACAATCTCCATTATGCAGATGACACAACCCTGCTTGCTGAAACTGAGGAGGACCTCATGCACTTGCTGCGAAGGGTCAAGGACTGGAGCCTCAGTATGGACTGAGGCTCAATGTCAAGAAGATAAAGATTCTCACCACTGGACCAATTGGCAGCGTCAGGATGGATGACGAAGAGATTGAGATTTTTCACAGCTTCAATTTACTCGGCTCCAGAGTCAACACTCTTGACACCAGCAGTCAGGAAATCAAAAAGCATATCGCGATGGGAAAGTCTGCTGTTAGGGACCTCTCTAAAGTACTCAGGAGCAACAGTGTCTCTCCGGAGACTAAGCTGCGTCTGATACAGGCCATGGTATTTGCGATCACTTGTTATGCATCAGAGAGTTGGACAATGACTAGGGAGGACAGAAGGAGAGTTGATGCTTTTGAGCTGTGGTGCTGGAGAAGAGTACTGAATGTATCATGGGCTGCCAGGAAAACAAGCAGATTCATCTTGGAGAGGGTTAAACCAAGCAAATCCTTGGAGGCAAGGATTCTGGGGCTTCGTCTGACATACTTTCGACATGTTGCCAGAAGTGACGGGTCCTTGGAGAGGGACATCATGCTTGGGAGGGTGGAGGGACGGCGCAGGAGGGAAAGACCCTCTATGAGATGGATTGATTTGGTGACTGGGGTAATCGGGATGGGTTTGTCAGAGGCAGTGGGGTTGGCGCAGGATAGAGCAGGATTTAAGGCTGTTGTGCATAGGGTAGCTATGAGTCGCAAACGACTCGATGGCACATAACAAACAACAACAACAGGAAACGTCTGAGAAATAAAGGGGGGGAAAGTATACATGTATATATATTCAAGTTGTGTCTATGTTATGTCACCATTAATAACTGGAGAATGACAGCAACAGAGAATCACTCCTTTGTTTTGTTTACATTATACAAACCAGTGTAATTTATTCAACACACTAAATTAATTATTTTTGCATTAAGTAGACAACAACTTTAATTATCTAATTGTTATTGTTACTATGTGCTGTCAAGTCACCTGGGACTCATAGGAAACTGCCAGTCTCACTGATGCCAATACACCTACCACCATTGCCCTAGTTACCGTATCAATTCCTCTCATCTGGAATCTTCCTCTCCTCTGCTGTCCCTCCACCCTCCTGAACATGATGTCCTTCTTCAAGGATTGGTCCCTCTGGCCAAATGCCCTAAGCATGTGAAACAGAGCTTCAAAATCCTAGTCTCTAAGGAGAAACTTGATTTCACCCTCTCCTAGACAGACATATTTGTTTTCTTGGTGGTCCATGGTATGTTCAAGACTCTTCTTCAGCACCACAACTCAAAGGCATCAATTCTTTTTATTTTATTTTATTTAAAAAAATTTCTTTTAATAAAAGTTTGCAGAGACTTTGGCTGTCCATTCATTTATTGTGGCACACTTTCCTCCCTGCCCACTCCTCCCACCCCCAGTTCACTTTTCTCTTTGAAAAGTAAAAACAAAACAAAACAAAACAAAACAAACCGAACAACAACAAAAAACCTTCAAAAAATCTTTTATTGTTATACAATCACCCCCACCCCAGTCCACTCTACCTATGCAACTTTCATTCTTATCATAATAATACCTAATCATATATTCTCCCTGAACAGTTCTCTCCCTCATATGTTTCAATGCATTATACATTATTTATCCCCTCTTAGGTTCCCCCCAATCCCCGTGTTGTCCTGCTTTACAACAATGGCACTATACAGTATTTGTCCTTTTCTGACCAAGATATTTCACTCAGCATAAGGTCCTCTAGGGTCACTTATTTTGTATAATATTTCATGAGTTACTTGTTTTTCAATACAGCATAATTTTCCATTCTGTGAATATACTATAGAGTCTCGATTCGTTTGCTTGTTGAGGGGCACTTGGGTTGTTTTGAACTATTTGCTATTGTAAAAACAGCAGCAATAAACATGGATGTGCTTATATCTGCATGGGTGGCAGTTCTGGTTTCTTTAGGGAATATTCCCAGTAGTGAAATTGCTGGGTCAAATGGTATTTCTATATCCAACTTTCTGAGAAAGTGCCATACTGCCTTGCATGGTGATTGCACCATTTTACACTCCCATCAAAAGTGAATAAGGATTCCACGTTCTCCACAACTTTGCCAGCATTTGTTGTTTGCTGTTCTGTTAAATTTTGCTCTTCTTACTGACGTGACATGATATCCCATAGTTGTTTTAATTTGCATCTCTCTTAGAGCAAGGTATTTGAACATTTCTTCATGTGTTTGTTTGCCATCTGAATGTCTTCTTTGGTGAAGCATCGGTTCATATCCCATCCCCATTTTGTGATTGGGTTGTTTTCCGTTATTGTGCCTTGGTGCTCAAGTATTTCTATAAATTCTAGATAAAAATGCCTTATCAGACATGTTATTAGCAAATACTTTTCCTAGTCTGTGGCTTCCCTTTTTACTTTTACCCTGTTGGAGAAGCTTATGGATGTGTACAGGGATCTGATTCTTAGAAGGTCCCATTCATTTATTTTTATCTGCTCCTGGTTGTAGGTTTTTCAGGATGCCTGGAAGACTGTTTATGTTGTTAATTAGGGCTTCTAGAGTTCTTCAAAGTTTTTATCTAATGAAGTTTATAGTCCTTGGTTTTATTCCTAGGTTCTCGATTCAGTTTGAGTTGGTTTTTGTGTATAGAGTGAGGTGTGAATCTTGCTTGAGGTTTTTACAGATAGTTTTCCAATTTTTCCAACACCATTTGTTAAAAAGTGGTGTCATTTCACCACTTAACTGATTTCATCTCCTTGTCAAAAATCAGTTGGCCATAGGTAGATGGACTGATTTCTGAATTCTCAATTCTATTCCACTGATCTATGTGTCTGTCATTGTACCAGTGCCATGCTGTTTTGACCACCATGGCAGCTTAGAAGTATTTGAAATCAGGGAATGAGATGCCTCCTACCTTATTTCTCTTTTTAAGGAGTCGTTTGCTTATTCGGGACCTCTTTCCACTCCAAATGAAACTGGAGATTGCCTTTTCCATCTCGTTGAAGAATGGAATTGGTATTTGTATTGGGATTGCATTGAACATGTAAATTGCCTTTGGTATATTGTCATTTTCACAATAATGAGTCTTCCTAACCATAAGCAAGTGGTAGTCTTCCACTTCTCCAGATCTCTTTGTTTCTTGTAGTAATGTTTTATAATTTTCCTTGAATAGACCCTTTTAGCTTCTGGTTATATTTACTCCCAAGTATTTAATCTTGTCATTAGCTATTGTGAAGGATATTGTTTTTCTTAGCCCCAGATCTGCATTCTCTTTGTCACTGTAGAGAAATGCAACTGATTTTTGTATGTTGATCTCGTATCCTGCTACTTTGCTGAATTGATCAACATTGTCCAGTAGTTTTCTTGCTGATTCTTTAGTGTTTTCTAAGTATACTTTTATATCATCTGCAGAAAGAGATAATTTTTACCTCCTCTTTGCCAATTTGGATACCTCTTATTTCCTTCTCTTATCTTATTGCTACACTAAGACTTCCAAAACAATATTGAATGTTGTTATTGTTGTTGTTATGTGCCGTCGAGTCGTTTGCGACTCATAGCGACCCTATGTACAACAGCCCTAAACCCTCCTCTATCCTGTGCCAATCGCATTGCCTCTGACACACCTATCCTGATTACCCCAGTCACTGAATCAATCCACCTCATAGAGGGTCTTCATCTCCTGTGCTGGAGAGATAATAATAGACATCCTTGCCAATTTCCTGTTCTCAAAGCAAATACCTTTACTCTCTCTCCATTGAGAAAACTGTTGGCTCTCAGGTTTGCATATATACTTTTTACTATATTGAAGAAATTCCCCTCTAATCCTATTTTGTTGAGTGTGTCAATTAGGAATGGGTGTTGGATTTTGTCAAAGGGCTTTTCTGCATCAAAAAATGGGATCATGGGGTTCTTGTTCTTTGCTTTGTTAATGTGTTGAATTATATTAATTGTTTTCCTTATGTTGAACCATTTTGCTATCAAAAACTTCTATTAACAAAATACAATGTATACAAATTTTGTTTGTAAACCAATATAAAATAAAATGTAAAAAGTTCTATATATATTTTTTAAGTTCATTGGCATTGCAACTGGAATTTCCTAAAGGTCATGTTTGTTGTTGTTAGATATCATTGAGTAATATAACTCATGGTGACACTATGAACAACGGTTTGGCAAAGGTATATTAGATTTTTCTTTATTTGTTCAAACAATCCTGTTAGTCATCATGTGTAAAAAAATTATTGTCCTAATTGACAGTAATTTATGCATTTTCAAACTTTATGGAAATACAGAATAAAAGGAATATATACTATTAAAGAGGCATCAATGATACAGTACATTACAAGCTGCACTGCAAATGAAAATGTTAGTGGTAATAATCTACTAGCTGCACCATGGGAGAAAGATGTACATTCTTTTCCCACAAAGTGTTACTGCCTTAGAAACACAACAGCCATCATGAGTTGAAATCAACTTCACTGCAGTGCATTTTTTATTGTTTGATTGACTTGTGATTGTTTTCAAAATAGAGTTCTGGTGGTACACTGGTTGAGTGCTCACTTATTATTGGTAAAATCAGTGATTGGAATTCACTAGCTGCCTATGGGAGAATTAGACAGTAATCAGTTTCCATAAAAATCCATACCCTTGAAAACTCTTTGTGGAAGTTCTACTCTATCCTGTAGGGACACTGTGACTCAGAATTTCCTCAACAGCAATGGATTTGTTTTAGTTTTAGGTGTAGAGTAGGAATGGAATACAGGAATAAGATCTATGAATAAGTGATAAGGCTTGGTTAGAAACAAGTTGTTAATTAGTCACAAATGCTATTCCTTGGCAACATGTTAGTTTAGTTTTAGTTAATCCTATGCTAGCAAATATGATATGGATAAGAAAAGCTCATATGAAATCTATATTTTACAGCTTATGAAACATGAAATTTAGGTTAACTGGTTATTTATTTGCAAAAGGATACTGTAGTCGACTTTCTCCAATAAAACATAAACATGTTCTACTTTGTTGAAATTGATCTTATCTTGAGTAATGAAAATATTTCTTGTGACTCTTTCCTAAGTAAAGCAATTTAAATACAGATTTTCTTTGGAGATACTAAAAGTAGCACGATTTTATTTAGAATATTCCAAAGTAATCCTTTGGAATTTTGCTTTTGTTCTTTAAATAAGTATTTCAGGTGTAAATATAAGAAAAATTCTATTTTCTTTCTTTCTTTATTGACATTATTTATTTTTATTCTTCAGCCAGGTTTCTCCATTAAACAGAAGAATTCAATAAATTAATCTAAAATTAGAGGTTGAAAAAAAATCCCTGTGCTCCATCTAGATCAAGTAGTGTTATATTCCCTAAGGAAATGGCAGTAGGCATGAATAATGTCTTTTCAAGTTAAAATTGCATTTGAAGTAAATGGATTGTTAATGAATTTTGCTATTTATCTCTGTTTTGTTTTAGCCTAAGTCAATGAAGATGAGCAGTGAGTCTTGACTGATTCTATTGAAAATCTAATTAAAAGAGTTTTCTCATCTTAGATTATATTGGAATTCTCAGACATGAGAATGCTTCCATTAGCTGGGACAACTATAATTCAAAACAGTGTTAAGAAAAGAGGCAGTCTTTAATTGCTTGTCAATAGGATATGTTTAATATTGTTCACCTCAAACCAAAATTGCCCAAAGACAAAATATTCATGTTTTCATTTGCACTCTGCAATGTGACAAAGGACTAACATGAGAATGAGAGGTTTAAAACCTTAACATCTACCATTTCTAAATATCTATGACATAAAAATTACTACTTTTTACTAAAATCTTCATTAACTAAAATAACAATATTGAAAGGCATGAGAAAAAAGAATTGTTTTCATTATTTTGAATACATGGCAAATTTTAATTTTCTTTTGTATATGAAAAACTAGAAGTCCTTAGGCTCTAAGTGGCTTGATAGTAAGAAATTTGCCTGTCAAACCAAAGGCATAAGGTTTAAATCCACCAGATACCCCATGGGCAAAAGCTGGGCACTCAACATATATATATATATATACACATACACATACACATACACACACACAGAAGTTTAGAGAAATGTGGATTTCTACTCATTCATAGGTGCATATTTTTCTCCCCACACACCCTACACCTTCAAGTTCATTTTACTCTTTAAGAGAGTCTTTCATTGGAGTAATTTATTCTTGTTCAACTTATTACCTTTGAAAATCCATGAGTTGGTTCTGACTCAACAGCATGTATAAAAAAACCCACAACAATATATTGCAATGTTGTTGGTATTGTGTTTTTTGAGTGCTATTGAGTGACAGCAACTCTGAAAACAAGATCTGAACCTTGCCCTATCTTGTGCTGTCCTCACACTTCCTGACATGCTAAAGTCCATTGTAGCATTCCCTGTGTCCATTCACCAAGTGTTCCTCTCATTCACCAACTCTTTGCCTTTCTGAGCCTCATGTCCCTCTCCATGGAATAGACCATCCTAACAACATGCCTGAAGGATATGGGATGAAGCAGTATCATCTTTGTCTCCAAGGAACATTCTGGCTATACTTTCTCCAAGACATATTTGTTTGTTCTTTTCACAGTCCATGCCATGTTCACTACTCATCTTCAACACCACAATTCATAGGCATCAATTCTTCTGTCATCCTTATTCATTGTTCTGCTCTCAGACATGCATCAAGTGATCAGAAAGACCATGGTCAGAATCAGAAACACTTTAGTTATCAAACTGACATCATTGTGTTTGTTATGTGCTGTCGAGTCGCTTGCGACTCATAGGAACCCTACGTACAACAGCCCTAAACCCTACTCTGTCCTGTGCCAATTGCACTGCTTCTGACACACCCATCCCAATATGCCCAGTCACTGAATCAATCCACCTCATAGAGAGTCTTCCCCTCTTGTGCAGTCCCTCCACCCTACCAAGCATGATGTCCTTATTCAAGGACTGGTCCCTCATTACAACATGTCCAAAGTATGTTAGACGGAGCCTCAGAATCCTTAGTCCCAAGGAGCCACCCGGTTTAACCCTTTTCAGGATGAATCTCTTTGTTTTCCTAGCAGTCCATGGTACCCTCAATACTCTTCTCCATCACCACAGCTCAAAGGCATCAATTCTTCTTCTATCCTCCTTAGTCACTGTCCAAATTTCTGATGCATAACGAGTGATAGCAAAGACCATGGCCTGTATCTGACACACCTTAGTCTCCAGCGAGACAACATTGATCTTCAGTACTTTGGAGAGGTCCCTAATAGCAGACTTTCCCATGGCAATACATCTTTTAATTTCCTGGCTACTGGTGCCAAGAATGTTGACCTTGGAATCAAGCAAACTAAAGGTGTGAACAAAGTCAATCTCTTCACCATCCCTCCTGATGCTGCCAATTGGTCCAGTGGTGAGAATCTTTGTCTTCTTGACATTGAGCCTCAACCCATACTGAAGGCTGCAGTCCTTGACCCTCTGCAGCAAGCACTTCAGGTCCTCCTCAGTTTCAGTAAGCAGGGTTGTGTCATCTACATAACGCAGATTGTTGATAGATCGTCCACCAATCTTGAACCCACACTTTTCTCATATAGTCCAGCCTCCCAGATTATCTGTTCTACATACAGGTTGAAAAGGTATGGAGACAGGGCACATCCCTGGCATACACCCTTCCCAATTTTGAACTGTGCAGGGTTTCCTTGCTCTGTTCTGACAACTGCCTGTTTGTCCAAGTATAGGTTTCTCATTAGCATGATCAAGTGTACTGTGATTCCCATTCTTCTCAGAGTCAGCCACATTTTGTTATAATCCACAGTCAACCACCTTTGCATAGTCAATGAAACACAGATAGACATTCCTCTGGTATTACCTGCTTTCAGCTAAGATCCATCTAACATTAGCTACAATCCCTAGTATCATTGGAGAGGTCCCTAACTGTCTTCTTTCCTAGTGCAGTACGTCTCCTGATTTCCTGACTGTTGATACTAAGGTTGTTGTTTGTGGATCCAAGTAGATGAAGCTGTTGATCATTTAACTCTTTTCTCCTTATATCATGATACCGCCTTTGGGTTTAGCATTTTTGTTTTCTTAATTTTGAGATCCAATCCATTGTGAAGGCTCTATTCCTTGACTTTCTACCATAAGTGCTTCAAGTCTTCCTCACCTTTAGCAAACAAGGTTGTGTTATCTACATAACACAGGTTATTGATGGGTCTTCAGTCTTCCTCCAACCTTGATGTCACCTTCTTCACAGAGTGCAACTTCTCTACTAATTTGCTTAGCATACGGATTGAATAGGTATGAAGAGAGAATACAACCCTGACACACTCCATTCTTAATTTTAAGCCATGCAGTATCCATTTGTCCTGTTTGTACAATTTCTTATTCTAAAAATAGGTTTCACATGAGCACAATTAAGTACTCTGGGATTTCCATTCTTCTCAACCTTAGCTATTACTTATTATGATCCACAGAGTTAAATGATTTTGCATAGTCAATAAAGCATAAATAGACATTCTTCTGGTATTCTTTACTTTCAGCCATGATCTGACATCAGCAATGATATCACTGGTGCCATGGCCTTTTCTAAATCTTGCTTGTACTTCTGGCAATAGTACATACTATCTATGTACTGTTTTTGAATGATTGTCAACAAGATTTTGCTCACATTTGATGTCAATGATATTGTTTTAATAGTTTGCACATTCTGTTGTATCACCTTTTTTAGGAATGATAACAAATATGAACCTCTTCCAATCCATTCACCAGACAGCTGTCCTCCAAATTTCCTGATATAGACTGTTGAATTATCCAGAGCTGTATGTTAATTGAAACAAGTCAATTGGTATCCCATCGATTCTTGGAGCCTTATTTTTTTTTAAAAAATGCCTTCATTGCAGCTTCAACTTCCTTTGTCATCACCATTGTCTCCTGCTCATATGGTACTTCCTAAAACTTTTCAGTGTCAATCAGTTCTTTTTGGTACAGTGATTCTGTGTATTTTCCCCATCTTCTTTTGATACTTTCTGGGTTATTCAATATATTGCCCATATAATCTTTCAATATTGTAACTCAATACTTAAATTTGTTTTTCAGCTTTCACAGCCTGAGAAATGCAATGCTAGTTCTTTCCTTTTTATTCTCCAACTCCAGCTTTCTGTACATTTCACTTGTGGGCTGGAGCCTCTTGTTTAAAAACATTAGAATTCAGTCACAAAAAGAAAAATACTGCATGGTGCCACTGTTGTAAAGCAGGGCTGACCTCGGGGTTGGGAGGAGACTGAGAAGGATGGGTTCAATAATGTATTCTGCATTGAAACAGATGAGGGAGAAAACTGTTTAAGAGGGAAAATTATTAGGTATTTTTGTCATGACAGGAGTCCAGAGTGAAGGCTATATAGTGGAGTGGACCTGGGAGGGGAGGGATTGTAAAACAATGAAAGAACTTTCCTTTTACTTTTCCAAGAGGGTAGTGAACTAGGGGGAAGGGTTAGGAGGGGAGAAAAATGCAACAATGAATGAATGGAAATCCAAAGTCTCTGTAATTTTTAATTGAAATAAATAATAAATTTTTAAAAAATCAATTAGAATTCAGTGGGGGAGGCTTTTTGATTAAAAGTTGGTTAGGGCTTGAAAACTGCTGTGAAGCAGTTGTGATCCAGATGATAAATCTCTTTTATTTAATTAACAGTCAGTTGTTGTTTGGAAGATTCTTGTTTAAACCAATTAGGACCCAATAGGTGGACCTTGTGATTAAAAGTTAGTTGGGCCCTCTGGCCTACAGCCCTCAGGCATAGTATGAAGACTGATTTGCTATTAGAGGTACAAATTAAATTCTCAGTTTGTTGTATTGAGAACATTGTTTGAATTGGTACACACCATTGGCCTCTCAGTTTGCTGTATTGTGATAGAGATAACTTGTCAATTGCTGTGGTACTGAAAGTTTTGTCACTGGTGTGTCAAATGCCACAAGAGTTACTCATGGTGGGCAGCTTTTAGTAAAGCTCTCAGATTAAGAGACCCTATGAATGAAAGTCCTCGACACTTGCGTGACTTTCATCCTTTCTCCAGGTTCATAGGGTTTCCCGAGGCAAGCTATTTATGGAAGTGGATGCCGCTACTGCTTCCAAGTTTGTTTTAATTGAGAGTTCCGTAGAGTTTATATTATAAAATTTTATATCTTTGTGTCTCAAGTGAGAACCTGACGTTAGCATCAAGCAATTATTTCCTAAAATGTAGATGCAGAACGTCCTAACATCTGGGTACTAAGTGGATGAACAGGTAGGAATTTTGGAGACTTGCTGTTTAGTGCCAGAAATGTGGTTTTTTTAAAAAAACTAATTTTTCCTTTCTTTCTTATTTAGTGCTTTTTCACCATTCTTAAACATTTTTTCGGCAAATAAGAATTTATGAAGTACTCTTTTCATATGAAATAATTTAGGGGTGCTCTTCATACTTCTATTTTCCTGCCTAAATAAACCTCCTCTGTCAGGTAGAAGACATTATAAATATGAATAAATCAAATCTGGAAGTTAGGTCTAAGTGTTATGCAAATGAAGTGCTTTGGCAATTTCCATCCTTTTCAGACACCATTAATCTACCATAATTTCTTGCTCCTTAAGCAGTATTGATTTTAAGATATATTATTAATTTAAGAATAGTATTTAAAAAACACAATAAGTATAGTACTCTGCAATACTCTTATTCATACAATGCCATGCCATCAATTCATCAATTAAAAATATAAGCTCTCCCATTGGCTACTGTGCATTGTTCCTGGGTCCTCGTCCCCCGTCGCTGATGATACCTGCTTACCCCACCATGTGAGCCTTGGAAACCAGCTCCAAGCTCACCGCCAAGGACTTTAAGGAGAAAGATGTGTAGGAGGAAAAGATGCCCGGCTAAGGGAACTCTAAGGAGGAAAACGGGAAGCAGGAGGCTGACAATGAGGTAGACAAAGAGGATGAAGGTGAGGAGGACAAGGAGGAGGAAGTTGACGGTGAGGAAGAGGAGAGGGATGATGATGAGGAGGCTCATCCAACGATGAACATTAGGGCAGCTGAAGGTGCTGAGGATGACGACGTTGGCACCAAGAAGGAGAAGATCAATGAAGATGACTAGACAGAGAAAAAAGGAAGAGTTAAATTTAGGAAAAGAGAACAAAGCTTAAAAAATAAAGGCCACTGTGACCTACTCACCCTCCACTTCCACTCTCGGAATCGTGTGTGGGGTAGAGTCCTGCCTGCCCACCTCAGGCAGTGCCACGTACAGATCTCACCACTACCTAACCAAAACCACAGCTTGATTTCCAACAAGGGAAGGGAAAATGAACCAGCTCTTCCAAGGCCATGGTTTGTTGGTTTTTTTGTTTGTTTGTTTGTTTTTCCTTGAAAGTATTTTTTAAAATGAAAATTTGTATTTTTTGTTTACAGTTTATATATTATTAGAGGTCAGCCATTTTGCATGCTCTCAGGATGATCAAACCAGCCTTCAGATTGTTCTCTGTCCTAATTCAGATTTTACTCATGATGTGCCATGTTCAGTATAGTCTCAAAGCGGGGGGTGGGGGGGGAGGGGAAACCCTTATAAAAAAAGCAAAAACAACAACAAAAATAGTTAACAGTTTTAGTTTACCTGGCTTCACAGTCAACACTCTTGGTAACAGCAGCCAGGAAATCAGGAGATGAATTGCATTGGGAAAGTCAGCTGTGAGGGACCTCTCAAGAGTACTGAGGAGCAACTACGTCAGGCTGGAGACTAAGGTGCACCTGATCCAGCCTATAGTCTTTGCAATTACAGTAAATAGGGATGACAGAAAGAGAATTGATGCCTTTGAGTTGTGGTGCTGGAGAAGAGTGTTGAATATACCATGGACTCCTAGGAGAACAAACAGATTTGTCTTGGAAAGGGTGAAGCCAGAATGTTCCCTGGAGTCAAGAATTCTGAAGCTTCGTCTGAAACACTTTGGACATGTTGCAAGGAGGGACTGGTCCTTGGAGAGGGACATCATGTTTGGGAGAGTGGAGGGATGACGAAGGAGAGGAAGACCCTCCACGAGATGGATTGATTCTGTGAGTGGAGTGGTGGGAATGAATGTGTTTGAGACAGCGAGATTGGCACAGGATAGAACGGCATTTAGGGCTCTTGTACATAGGGTCACTATGAGTCACAAATGACTCAATGGCATGTAAAAACAACAACAACATTCATAGAATTCAATAACTTTTTCTGTGTTTGTACTTAGTACAAATAGTTGGTTTATATGAGATGGTTAAGAAGGCCAAAGATAAAAGGTTTCTTTTCCTTTTTATCTTTTCTATGAAGTTGGTGGTTTTTGGTTGTTTTTGGTGGATTTTGTTTGTTTGTTTTCTTTTTCCCCCTATTTGATGTATGTGTGAAACAATACTGTTCAAGAACTAACCAGAAATTTTATTTTGTTGATTTGTTCTAAAATGAAGAAAAAAATTTATAATGTAAGCCATAGTTTTGGAAGCAGGAGTGGCATCCAATTCCTAAATAACATGCCTCAGGAAACCCTATGAACTTTGATAGATGTCGATAATTGTAGAGGGGCTTCAAGCCTTTTGTTCATATGGTTGCTATGAGTGGTAATCAAATCAAAACCAATCAGCAACAACATTATGTACCGTAGAGAAGGAACCGACCCATACCAGACCCTCCAACAGGTTTTCAGAGTTGGGGGTGGTCCATCCTTCTCCTACAAAGCAGTTGGTGTCCTTGAATCTTATGCCTTCGGGATTGCAGCATAGCTTCTTGCCACTAAGGCCACATCTCATATAGAAAGAAACATCTGATAATTTTTTTTTTCAGTGGTTAGGCATAACATCACAGTGGCAATTATGTTCAAAAATCCAATTTCTTCAGTACCTCTAGAAGTGATAGTATATTTTTTGTGATAGTATAATTTTAAAGCATATCATATATTCTTAGAGTTTCTTCTCCACTCACTGTGCTGTTAAACTTACTTACTTTTGCAAGGCTGCTAATTCAGGGGATGATAATTCCTCAAGACAGAAAAACTGATCCCAGAAATCTCATTTAGACATTTTCTCATCTTGGAAATATACGATCAATTTTAAGAGGTTTGGTTATAGTGTTTTTGTTGTTCAAAGGCTCCCCGTGGATTTAATGTTTCTGAATATGATCAATACAGATAGAAATTTAAAATGTAACTTCTTTTGGTACTGACGATAAGAGTAGATCTTCTCATGTCTGATGGAATAGCATTCCAATAAACAAATGACTTCAAGTTTTGTCCATGTTACTCTAAGCTTAGACATTTAGTGATCTTAAATTCCACTGCACTGAAATAGGGACTTCTGGTGGCTTAGTGGGTAAGGAGTTGTGCTGCCAACCCAAAGGCATGCAGTTCAAATTAACAAGCAGCTCCTTAGAAGAACTGAAAATCCTCCTGTGCAATTTACAGCGTCTGAAAACCCATTCTGACTCAATGGCAATTGAACTTAGTGTTCCTGCTGCCCTGCCCAGTATCAAATAAACTTCACTTTATATCTATTGTTACCTAGAATCAGAAACACTAAAATTAAGTTGATTTTCTTAGAATTACTAAAAATGTATCTAATAGACAAGTATAATGTGACCCCTAACTTGGAGTTTAGTAAAACCATGTCCTCTATCTTGCCCAAAGCATTGAAACACATTTGATCCTATTTCTGTCAGTAGAGTTGTGCCCCTAACTTTTTGTATAGTGCGGTGACCAATCTATATTACAAATTCATGAAAAATTCATATAGGGTAGTGGGGAGGCTTACCTCATTTTCTTCTTGCCAATATGCTACACATGGTTCAAAGTATGCAAAAGAGGTACAAATATAAAATGCAAAGTCAATCAACTAAAATTTGTCATGTGAATATCAACTTTCTAAACTTAACTCTTCTAACAACCCAGCTACCATGTCCAGAAACTGAGTCAATTTATTATCGTGGCAGTCACTTAAATATTTCAGTGAAAAGAAAATTCTTCCAAATTACAAAAGAATTTTTTTCAAGGCTCAAATATAATGTAAGGAAATAAAGAAAAGTTCAATAAAACACTTTAAAAATAGGCACATGGAGCATAAGGACATCAATGACAAAGACAATTACAAGATATTCAATTAAAAGACAAGAACAAAATTTAAGATGTTAATAAATACAATTTTAAAATTTGAATACGGCAATTCTGGTATTAAAGTAGTCAACTTTTAAGAACCATTTGGAACAGAATAGAAATAATTGTTGAAGCCATATTCCAAAGTTCTGATGGTACTTATGACATTCCATAGAAAGTCTACCTAATGAATCACATATATTTAAAAA
>NW_006399908.1:4716947-4723838 GCF_000299155.1 Elephantulus edwardii | reverse complement strand
TAAATTTAAACTTAGCACATTAAATGAAAATAAGCAAAACAACTGTATTTTAATATCCCTAAAAGAATATGCTCATAGAACAAGGATTTTTGTTTGTTTGTTTGTTTATACAAATATAAACAACAGTGGCTTGGATTTAAAAATTTTCTAGAAAAGCGCATTCATTTTTGAGAGACCTTTTCCTGTATTTTTAAATGTTTGTCATAAATTTAAATGGTCAATTTAAAAAGGTTTCAAAAAATATTTTCTTTTGAATTTTGTGTTCCCAAGTTAAAATGTAAAAGAATAGCAAAGGAAATTTTCAATTATTATTGCAAAAGTAACTGCCTCCATTTTTTTTAACTTGTTATAAGTCATTTGAATGACTATGTCCGTTTTTGTTGTTATTGCATACCATCTACTTGGAACTGACCCATAGCTGACTCTCTGGTTTTCAGAGGCAGTTAATCGCATGGAAGGAGATTGCCCATCCTTCTCCCATGGAGCAGCTGGTAGCTCTGAACAGTGTGCCTTTGAAATTGCAGCACAACTTCTTGCCACTATTGATGAGAAAATTTATTTCCCAATCAACAATTCATATGCATTATGTTTTGTTACACTGATTACAACCTTCATGTTGTAAAGACTTGCCAATTTACCCTGTTTCCTTCTTTCATTCATCCTCCTTTCCTATCCCTTTCTCTGTCTTCTGAACTTTCTCTCTGGGCAAAGCTACCCTTTTGATCTTGTAGTTGATTGTTCTGAGAAATTTGTTACTCCTTACTGTTATTGATAGGCATGTTGTTGTGTACGATCGAGTGGGCACTGACTCATAGCTCCAGCAGATTTTCAGAGGCAGTTAATTACACAAGAGGAGATTGCCCATGCTTCTCCTCCAGAGCTTCTGGTGGGTTAGAACCATATACCTCCGAGACTGCAAGCAGCTTCTTGCCACTAGACTACTACCAGTGCTCTTGATAAGCATGCAGCCCTATTGTTGTTGTTGTTTTTGTTATTGTTGATTGCCATTGAGTCAAGCACAACTAATAGTGACCTTATTAACAAAAGCCCTGAAGCACCTCTACAACTATAGACATTTAACAAAGTTCATAGTTTTCAGAGGCAAGTTGTTTAGGGAGTGGATGCCACTCCTGCTTCCCTGAAAAGAAAGTTACAGGAGTGATTTCAGTTCAAATCCACTAGCTGCTCCAAGGGAGGAAGATGCAATTTACTGCTTTTAGAAATACTGTGGAGAGTCATCTATGAGTCATTTCTGCCTCAATATGCATAATAACTGACAATCAATAATAGAAGTTGGATGTTCAATAAGAAGAACAAATAAGAATTGATATCTCTTACCTGTGGAGTTGGTGAAAAGTATTGAATATACTTTTTTAAGACTCGTTTTAGCATGGGCTAGTAAAAGACTAAACTAGTCTGTGTTGGAAGAAATGTACCGAGGGCTCCTTTGAAGCAAAGATTGTGAAATTTAATTATACACAATTTGTCCAAGTCATCAAGATGAACTGACAGAGTAACTATTAAAAAGAGTTTGAGAATTCGAAATTGTGGTCCTGGGGAAGGACTGAGCAAGGGTTTGAGCTCTTGTATGCAGGGTAGTTAGGAGATGGAGTCAACTTGACAGTATCACAAAACAACATTAAAAACTGATCATTGTCCCAGGATATATTCCAAGCAGTGAAATAACTGGGTCAGATGGAATATTTATGTTAGGATTTTTGAGGAAATGCCAAACTGCCTTCCAGAGTGGTTGTACTATTTTACAATCCCACCAACAATGAATAAGAAAGAGTTACTACAACTATGAGATATCATCTCACCCCAGACAGAATTGCAACATTTAACAGAACAGCAAGCAACAAATGTTGGCAAGGTTGTTGAGAAACTGGAACCCTTATTCACTGTGGGAGTGTAAAATGGTGCAACCACTGTGGAAGGCGGTAAGGCGCTTTCTCAGAAAGTTGCAAATAGAGATACCATTTGACCCAGCAATTCCACTACTGGGAATATATCCCAAAGAGACCATAACTGACATCCAAGAAGAGACATGCACACACACATTTATTGCGGCTTTGTTCACAATAGCAAGGAGTTGGAAACAACCTAATTGCCCATTCACAAACCAATGGATAGAGAAGCTGTGGTATATTCACACAATGGAATACTATGCTGCATTGAAAAACAAGGAACTCATGCAATATTAATCAAAATGGGTGACTCTGGAGGACATTATGCTGAGTGAAGTATCTTAGCACTGTTGTAAAACAGGGCTGACCTTGGGGTTGGAGAGAGACTGAGAAAGATGTATACTGCATTGAAACAGATGAGGGAGAGAAAGGGATATGTGATTAGGTATTTTTGTCATGACAGGGGTCTAGAACAAAGGCTATATGGTGGAGTGGACCTGGGGGAGGGTTTGTAAAACAATGAAAGAATTTTTCTTTTACTTTTCCAAGAGGATAGTGTACTGGGGAGAAGGTTAGGAGGGGAGAAAAGTGCAACAATGAATGAATGGAAATAAAAAACAAAAAAAAGAAAGTTTCTACCTCACCACATCCTCCTTTTCTGAGAACTGGTTCAGAAAGAGACTTGCACACTAAAGTTCATAGCAGTGTTATTCACCATCACAAGAATATGGAAATAGACCAAATGTCCAACTACAATACAATGGATTGAGAAATTATGGTACATTCACATGATGGAATACTATTCAACAAGTAGGAGCAATGATTTTGGAAATTGCTACCTAATTTGGGAAGGACTGGAGAGTATTATGCTAGGTAAGTGGACTAATTCAGTCTCATAAGCAGAAAACTGTATAAGAATATTATTGTAAATTGAGTATTGAGTATGAGGCTCTAAGGAGGGAAGGGGGATGTTTTATCATATAATCACACCGTTTGATGGGTGGAGGGAGGAGTGGATAAAAGAAAAGGGAAAGATCTTGTGTGGAAAAACAATGTATATGAACTTAATGAACTTTGTAAGTAAACACGTATAAAATACAATTTAAAAAAGATACAAAACGAATCGTTGGGAACTGCATGTCTATCAGAGCCAATACATACTTAAGTCTTGGGTTGCTAGTTTTTAAGTCCATTAAGTGCACTACAACTCATAGTAACTCTACAAAGAACAGATGAAATTCTTGCTGTATCCAGTATCATCTTCACAATATCTCACATGATTAACCTGTTGCTACAGACAGTGTCAATCCAACTCATTAAGTCTTACTCTCTTCTATTGATCCTCTACTTTTCCCACCCATATGTTGTTGTTATGTGCCATCGAGTCTTGCAACTCACAGCGACCCTACGTACAACAGCCTTAATCCTTGCTCCGTCCTGTTTCAATTGCACTGTCTCTGACACACCCATCCCGATTACCCCAGTCACTGAATCAATCCACCTCATAGAGGGTCTTCCCCTCCTGCGCCGTCCCTCCTCCATCACAAGCATGATGTCCCTCTCCAAGGACCGGTCCCTTCTTACACATGCCCAAAGTATGTTAGACGAAGCCTCACAATCCTTGTCTCCAAGGAGCAGCCTGATTTAACCCTCTTCAGGATTAATCTGTTTGTTTTCTTAACAGTCCATGGTACACTCAATATTCTCCACAGCTCAAAGGCATCAATTCTCCTTCTATCCTCGAGTCATTGTCCAACTCTCTAATGCGTAACAAGTGATTCCAAAAACCGTGGCCTGTATCAGACGCACCTTAGACTCCAGAGTGACACTATTGTTCTTCAGTACTTTGGAGAGGTCCCTAACATCTGACTTTCCCATTGCAATACAACTTTTAATTTCCTGGTTGCTGGTGCCAAGAGTGTTGACTGTGGAGCCAAGCAAACTAAAATCGTGAACATTCTCAGTCTCTTCCCCATCCATCCTGATGCTGCCAATTGGTCCAGTGGTGAGAATCTTTGTCTTCTTGACATTGAGCTTCAATCCATATTGGAGGCTGCAGTCCTTGACACTCTGCAGCAAGCACTTCAGGTCCTCCTCAGTTTCAGCAAGCAGGCTGCGTCATCTTCATAATACAGATTGTTAATAGATCTTTCACCAATCATGACTCCACACTTCTCCTCATAGAGCCCAGTGTCATGGATAATCTATTCTGCAAACAGATTGAAAAGGTATGGAAATAGGACACATCCCTGGTGTCCCAATTTTATACCCTTCCCAATTTTGAACCATGCAGTGTTTCCTTGCTATGTTCTGATGACTGCTTTCTCATTAGCATGATCAAGTGTTCTGGGATTCCCATTCTTCTCAGAGTCAGCCACAGTTTGTCATGATCTGCACAGTCAAATGCCTCAGAACTCGCTCAGAATTTCTTAAGCTCAAGTAACTGAAGAATAAATTCAAACCTTTAGTTGCTATAATCAAGGATGCTTTAGGCAGAATATTAAATGATCCAGGAAGTATTAAAAGAAGATGGAAAGAATATACTGATTCACTGTATTGAAAGGAATTAGCAGACACAGAAGAATTTCATGAAACAACATATGAGCAAGACCCTATGGTGATGAAGGAAGACGTTCAGGCTACTTTGAAGGAAAAAGCAAAAAATAAGGCCCCAGGAATAGATGGTACATGAACTGACATATTTCAGCTAAAGATGCTGCCCTGGATGTGCTCACCAAGTTGTGCCAAGAAATCTGTAGAACAGCCACTTGGCCAACTGACTGGAAGAGATCTATATTTGTTCCCATTCCAAAGAAGGGTGTCTCAACTGAGTGTGGAAACTAAAGAACAATATCATTGAATTCACATGCAAGCAAGATTCTACTGAAGATTATCCAAAAACGACTGGAACAGCACATCAGTAGAGAACTGCCAGAAGTCCAGCCTGGGTTTAGAAAGAGTCGTGGTACTAGGGATATTGTGGATAATGTTAGATGGATCTTAGCTGAAAGCAGGAAATACCAGAAGACTGTCTATCTGTGTTTCATTGATTATGCAAAGACGTTTGACTGTGTTGATTTTCCCATGCATATAGTCTTTTCCAAAGCACTGTAACCTTCAAACAATATACCCACAATATGTAACATGAGACTTCACAATCTTTGTTTCTAAGTAGCGTTTTATGCAAGACAGATCTGTTTGGTTTTTGACTGTCCATGATATATTCAGTACTCTTTGCCAACACCAAAATTCAGAGGCATCAATTCTCTTATTTTCCTTGTTAATTGTCCAACATTCACATGCACATAAAGCAATTAAAAACAGCATAGTGTACGATGCATGTTGTTTAGTCTTTAAGTTGATATTCTTGTTCTTTAGCACTTTAAAGACGTTTATGTCAGCAGATTTGCCCTTTGCAGTACGTATTTTGATTTCTTTCATGGGAGTTGATTGTGAATTTAAGTAAAAAGAAAAAATAGATTAGCTGCTCTACATAGGGTCACTATACATCACAGGTGACTCAATGGCACCTAACAACAATAACATCCTATGACAAGTTTGGAAGCAGGAATGGCATCCAATTCCTAAACAATATGCCTAGGGAAACTCTATGAACTTTGATAGCTCTAGAAAGGCCTCTAACCTTTTGTTCATAGAGTCATTATGAGTCGTGTTTGACTCAAAGGCAATCAACAACAACAACAATCATGATGTTGTCTATGAAAGCAGTTGTGAGAGTTTTTATGTTTTTGATGTTGAGTTGCAATCCATTTTAAAGGCTCTAGTCTTTTTTTCTCCTTGGGTAAGTTCTTTAACTCTTCCATTTTTGCATGCAAGGATTTGTCTTCTGCAAATTATAGGTTGTTCATTTGTTTTTTCATCCTGATGCATCAATCTTATCTATTCCAGTCTCTTGAATAGATATGGAAAAAGAATACAACTCAGGGGAACACCTGATTTTCTAATAAAGTTTTTTTGAAAAAAATTATTTTATATAGATGGGGTAATGAGGATAGGTGTGTTGCAGACAGTAAGACTAGGATAGGATAGAGCACGGTTTAAGGCTATTGTACCTAGGGTCACTATGAGTCGCAGGGGACTTGATGGTACATAAAAGCAACAACAACAATTTTATATTGGTGTGCATACCTTTATCCTTCGTTCACATTGTGTTTCATACAATCATTCCCATTCTTTGTGGGTTTTTTACATTTTCTTTAAATTTTGGTACTAATGAAAGTTTACAGAAAAGTTAGATTTAATTAATTTATTGTTGCACTTATTGTCCCCTCTCCCTTTCTTGCTCCTCTAGTTCACTTTTTAAAAATATTCATACATTGTTGACCTTTCCTGATTTTAAGCCATGCAGTCCCCCCATGTTCTGTTTAGTTCCTGCTTCTTCATACTGTTTCTTGATACAAATTTGATAAGAACTCAACTAAGTGTCTGTAATTTCCATTCTTCTTGATGTTTTCCATAATTCATTATGATCCTGGGATCCCATTCTTCTCAATATTTTCCAGAATCACTATGATCCCAGCATCAAATGTCTAGACATCCTCAATAAACCACAGATAAACATCTTTCTGTTATTCTCTCCTTTACTCAAGATCCATCTGACATTAGCAATCATATCCCTTGCTCCACGACCTATTCTGAATCCACTTTGAATTTCTCGAAGTTCCTGATAGATAAATCACTCTAGACATTTCATATAATCTTCAATAAGATTTTACTTGTGTGCGATATTAATTACTTTTCCCCAATAATTTTCATATTCTATTGATTCACTGTTTTTTGGAATGTGAAACAAGTTTAGATCTCTTCCAGTCAGTTGGTTATGTAACTATTTTACACATTTCTTTTTTTTTTATATTTTATTAATTTTCATAAACATTTACAGAGATTTTGGGTTTCCATTCATTCCTTGTTGCACTATTCTCTCTACCCTCCTCCCAGTTTGTTCTTGTCCAAATGCCACAGT
>NW_006399908.1:4698563-4713987 GCF_000299155.1 Elephantulus edwardii | reverse complement strand
GAGAGATACACATTTCTTGATATTGACAAGTGGGAAAGTCCAAGGCTACATTTGTTTGTGGAAACACTTAAGTTGATATTCTGTTAATTACTGGAGGCTTTTTCCTCCCTCTCAATTACTTCAGTTCAGCCTGGATTTCTTCTTCCAGTACCATTAGTTCTTCATCCTGTGCTACTTCCTTAAATTCTTCCTTTAATTAAACAAATTCTTTTTGGTATACTGACTCTTTATAGTCCTTACATGTCTTTTGATGTTTCTGTGTTATTCAGTAATTTATCCAAATTAAGTGCTCATAGTAAATATTTAACCCATACTAAATGGGTAATATTTCCCCATTTTGTATGACAACTTGAAATTTTTATTTTTTCTTCAGTTTTTTCAATGCACTAGTTTAAACAGACTATAGCTATATTAAAGGACTTTGCCTCCTTGACTAAAGAATGCATATAAGCATTTCACTAGTGCATAAATTTTGCAATATTGAGAAAATATGACTGAATAATTAGGCACATTATTGGCACATACTGGCCAGTTTAACAGAATGTTTCTATGATTGAGATTCCCATCCTTCTCAAGGTTAGCTATCGTTTGTTATGATCCACATAGTCAAATACTTTTGCTAGGCCAATAAAACACAGATAGACTTTCTACTTGTATTCTATACTTTCAGCCAGGACGCATCTGACATCAACAATACTATACCTGGTACCACAGCATCATCTAAACTCAGCTCGGGTGTTTTGCAGCTATCTATTAATGTAGTGTTCCAGCCGTTGATGGATGATCTTTGTCAATATTTAATTTGCCTATAATACTAATGGCATTACTCTGTAATTTACATATTCTGTTGGATCATCTTTCTTGGGAATGGGAACAAATAAAGATCTCCTCCAGTCAAATGACTAGGCAGCTGTCCTCCAAGTTTTCTAGCAGAGACCGGTGAGTACATGCCAGATTTTACCTGTTAGTTGAAATATGTTAATCAACTTCATGGGGCCTTTTCTTGGAAAGGAATAGCATATTTGGAAAGGTGGAGGGTCAGTCAAAGAAAAGAAGACCCTCCCTTCCCTGAGAGATGAATTGACATGGGGACTGCAGCAATTGGCTCAAGTATATCAGTGAAAATGTGGCTGGCACAGCATATAGAACAAGATTCAGGTTGTTCATAGGGTTTCTATAAGTCATATTCAACTTGAAGACAACAAAAACAACATAATGGAGAAGAAGAATCTTGCTTTGTGCAGGAAGACTGCGTTAACAGTGTAAGGATCATTTCAACTTGGTGTGCAGTAAATGAGGCTCAGCTGGTGTCTTTTCTTGGAGGTTGTAAGCAGCACTGAGACTTTTTTTTTAAATCAGAGAGCTTTTGATTCTTATTTGTTCTGACTTGCTTTTCAGTGTTTTCTCAAGGATGTTTCAGTAGTTGTTTTGGTCAACCAGTTAATTATTTTTAGTGTTAGCAAAAAAATAGGTATTTTGAAGTTATTACAATGACTGAAGTACCCCTAATTGGCTTTTTGCTAACCTGGAACAATTTCCATTTCTTGTCTTTTTTCCCCCTGAGATAATTGTTTTTATGCCACAAGTTTTGAAAATGTGAGTTTCCAAAGCAAGTTTACTTAGAAACTCAATGTACAGTGAGAAAATATTAATGATTTCTAAGCAGGTTAGTGTTGTATAAGGAGCAATGAATTGGAAAGATGAAATATATTGTGTTGATGCTTGCAGGAGGGAGAGAGAAAATAGGTACAAGAAAAGATGAGCTAAAGATTCCTACATTTGTAATCTATGTACTTGGGAGAATAGCAGTAACCTTAATAACCCATCTACTAACAGAAATGGAAAAATGGAATAAAATAACTGATCTTATTACATGCGTCTGATACAGGCTATGGTCTTTGCAATCACTTGTTATGCATCAGAGGGTTGGACAATGACTAGGGAGGATAAAAGGAGAATTGATGCCTTTGAGCTGTGGTGCTGGAGAAGAGTATTGAATGTATCATGGACTGCCAAGAAAACAAACAGATTCATCCTGGAGAGGGTTAAGCCAGATTACTCCTTGGAGGCAAGGATTCTCGGGCTTCGTCTGACATACTTTGGACATGTTGTGAGGAATGACCGGTCCTTGGAGAGGGACATCATGCTGGGTGGAGGGACAGCACAGGAGGGGAAGACCCTCTATGAGGTGGATTGATTCAGTGACTGGGGTAATGGGGATGGGTGTGTCAGAGACAATGAGATTGCCACAGGATAGAGCAGGGTTTAAGGCTGTTGTAGATAGGGTCGCTATGAGTCGCAAGCAACTCGACAGCACATAACAACAACAACAATCTTAACTGACCATATTTTGATACTGCACTCTCGGTTGTGCATAATTTGCCCATCATGAAGTTTAGTTGTCTGTAACAAAATAAAATAAAACACACTAAATTTATTTCCCCAAAGGCACACATCTTATTCTAAGAAATTAATGACAAGACACAATTAAAATCAGTCTCTTAACAATTCAGGATTTTTTTTTTAAATGCACCCTGATATTTCTGTGTTTCTGCAGATGCTGCAGCTAATGCTGTGAACAGACAATTATGTACAAAGCACATTATGAAATGCCTTATGGTTAAGCTAACATTCTGCTGTGTTACTATGGAATTTAACTCTTAGTAATGGAGCAGTAAAGTCGTGCTAAAGTTGAATTTAAAAACAGTCAAGTTACCACGAATCTCTTTACTTTTTCTACTGACATTAGTCTTCACAAATATTTTTTCCATAATCAAAATTAGAATAATTTCAACACTCTGAGATGAGATATTAATCCTGAAATATTTATTTACAAGCATGAGTCTTTGAAAATTAAAATTAATCATGCCATTTTAACAGCAAGAAAGCAAAGGTAATTTTTTTTCCTAATCTGAAGGCCCACACCATAGGATCTAATTATTGATCTATATGCTAACACACACTCCTCCATATGAAGTATTATGTAAATATGCTTTTAATAGTTTTTCAGTGGAACTGATAAATTATACATTAGTTTTAATTCCTTTTCCTTAGATCAACAATATTGAGAAATTATCCAAATGCAATAATCAGCTGGAATCTGTAGTTTGACAATATCTCTTGACACATTCCTTTGTTTCTTTCTGATTCATGCAGCTTCAGTTTGCATTTACAGTGCACATTTCCTACGAAGTCAGTTGTTGTAATTGTTAGGAGCTATTAAGTTGACTATCACTCATAGAGACCTTATGAAGAAGGGATCTGGGCCCTGCCCTATCCTGTGTCATCCTCTTCATTTCTACCACAGTGGAGCCCATTGTCACAGTCAATGTATCAATCCATCTCAGTTATGATTCTACTTTTGCTGCCCCTCTGCTTTTCTGAGTATATCCTTTTCCAAGCATTGACTCCTTCTAACAACATGCCCAAAGTATTTGAGAGAAAGTTTCATCATATTTCCCTCTAATAAGCACTTCCCCAAGACATGTTCTTTTGGCAGTCTGTGGGATATTTTGGAAACTCTAGTAGACTAATTATGTTATCCAATCCCACCAGCAGCTCCATGGGAGAAAGACGGACAACCTTCTGTACAATTCACTTTTTCTGAAAACCCACTCAAGAATCACCTATGGGTTGGTTCCAATCCAACTGCAGAAAACAACAACATGGCATGTTTATTACTTTTCTCTAGCATTTAACTCAAAGACATAATTTTCTTCTAACATTTGAGCAAGAGCCTATGGTGATGAAGGAATACGTTCAAGCTGCTTTGAAAGAAATAGCAAAAAATAAGGCCCCAGGAATAGATGGTATACCAACTGACATATTTCAGCTAACAGATGCTGCCGTGGATGTGCTCACCAAGTTGTGCCAAGAAATCTGGAGAACAACCACTTGGCCAACTGACTGGGAGAGATCTATATTTGTTCCCATTCCAAAAAAGGGTGACCCAACAGAGTGTAGAAACTACAGAACAATATCATTGATTTCACATGCAAGCAAGATTCTACTTAAGATTATCCAAAACTGGCTGAAACAGCAGATCAGCAGAGAATTTCAAGAAGTCCAGGCTGGGTTTAGAAAGGGTCGTGGTACTAGGGATATTGTAGGTGGTGTTAGATGGATCTTAGCTGAAAGCAGGGAATACCAGAAGAATGTCTATCTGTGTTTCATTGATTATGCAAATGCATTTGACTGTGTGGATCATAACAAACTGTGGCTGACTCTGAGAAGAATGGGAATTCCAGAGCATTTAATCATGCTAATGCGAAACCTATACTTGGACCGAGAGGCAACAGTCAGAACAGAGCAGGGTAACACTGCATGATTCAAAATTGGGAATGGTGTACGCCAGGGATGTGTCCTATCTCCATACCTTTTCAACCTGTATGCAGAGCAGATTATCTGAGAAGCTGAGCCCTATGAGGAGAAGTGTGGCGTCAGGATTGGTGGAAGGTCTATTAACAATCTGCATTATGCAGATGACACAACCCTGCTTGCTGAAACTGAGGATGACCTCAGGGACTTGCTGCAGAGGGTCAAGACCTGCAGCCTTCAGTATGGACTGAGACTCAATGTCAAGATGACAAAGATTTTCACCACTGGACCAATTGGTAGCATCAGGGTGGATGGCGAAGAAATTGAGATTGTTCACAGCTTCAGTTTGTTCGGCTCCACAGTCAACACTCTTGGCACCAACAGCCAGTAAATAAATAAAAAATATTGCAATGGGAAAGTCTGATGTTAGGGACTTCTCTACTCAAGAGCAACAGTGTCTCTCTGGAGATTAAGGTGCGCCTGATACAGGCCATGGTCTTTGCAATCACTTATTATGCATCAGTGGGTTGGACAATGACTATGGAGGACAAGATAATTGATGCCTTTGAGCTGTGGTGCTGGAGAAGAGTATTAAATGTACCATGGACTGCCAAGAAAACAAACAGATTCATCCTGGAGAGGGTTAAGCCAGGCTACTCCTTGGAGGCAAGGATTCTGGGGCTTTGTTTCCCATACTTTGGACATTTTGTAAGGAGAGACAGGTCCTTGGAGAGGGACATCATACTTGGGAGGGTGAAGGGACAGTGCAGGAGGAGAAGACCCTCTATGAGGTGGATTGATTCAGTGACTGGGGTAATCGGGATGGGTGTGTCAGAGGCCGTGTGATTGGCACAGGATAGAGCAGGGTTTAGGGCTGTTGAACATCGGGTCACTATGAGTCACAAACAACTCGATGGCACATAACAGCAACAAAAATCTTTGTCCAACTCTTAGGTGCATAGGAAAGAATTGGAAAAACTGTGACTTATATCAAGAGCATCTTAATCTTTAAACTGAGATTCTTGTTCTTAGCACTTTGGAAAAGGTACTGAATATAGACTTTCCCAACGAGGTGTATGTTGGTATCAAGCTTATTGATTATGGATTCTATCAATTTTGTTTTCTTGATGCTAAAACATAATCCATACTGAAGTCAGATGTTTCAAACCCTCCTCACTTTCAGCAAGGAAGTTTATGTCATTTGCAAAACCCAGATGATGCAACATCTACCACATCAGAAGACGAAATAAAAAAGTATCAGAATTAGCAGGTTTTCTAAAATTTAGTACCTGAAGAAGTTATCAGGCACACACTCTGTCCCTGAGAATCACACTGTCTAGAATCAGTATCTTTCATTTTTCTTCCCTCCACCAGCTAGCATTACCTGGGGAAATTCCAAGTTAACCTGTAGTAGGGAAGCAGGAGTGGCACCCCCTTCCGTAGTAGCTTGCCTCTGGAAACCCTATGCACCTTGGAGAGACGACTAAAGACACCCAAGCATTGAGGACTGTCCTTCATAGGGTTGCTATGAGTCGCCTGTGACTCGACGTCACTTCACAACAACAACAGTATTTCTATGGGACAGTTCTAGTGGCCTAGTGGTAAAAAGGTATGCTGTCAGTCCAAGGGAAAGAGCTTCCAATTCACCAGTTGCTATGCGTAAGAAAGCTGGGACATCTCCTCCCATGCAATTAATTACCTTTGAAAATTCACTCTAGGGTCAGGTATGAGTTGGTTCCGAGTCAACTATACAAAACAACATCACCAACAACAGTGTTTATACTGACAGTAGAGCTATTTTCTCCAGGAGAGGCTGGTTAGACAGAAGGAGCACCTGGAACCGGCCTGCATGTCATCATCACAGAGAAAAACCAGATAACGTGCCTGCTAAGATCACCTTTGCCAGGAGAAGCCAACAGGCTTGCCAGCCAGGCCTTCTTGACATCTGCTAACATGTTGGTTTTTATGGTTTGCTATTAGGGGTAAAACATTTATTTACCAGGTAGGTTTTTTTTTTTTTAAATTTTCTTATTTTTGTGTGAGTGTACTGTCAAATCAGATCTGACTGGTACAGGAGGAGATGGTCCCTCCTTCCTCGGCAGAGCATCTGGTGGATTCGAACCGTGCGCCTCTGGGATTGTAGTTTCAGTTCCTCGCCACTAGGCCACCAGAGCTCCCCTATCAGGTAGATTTAATGGGGCATGACTTAAGTATTGCCATTTATTTTATAGTTTGTGTATGTATAAGCTTGTTTATTCATAGTTTGCTCTTAGGAGTACAGTAATTGTCTGGCTGTTTTCTGTACTGGAGTAACTAGCTGGCTGCTGTGATGCTGCAAGCTATGCCAATGATATCTAGGAACCAGTGGGTCACACATGGGGACAGGTTTAGTAAGCTTTTAGATTAAGACAGACTATTCAATCAGGAAGAAAGATTGGCCATCCACTCCTGAAATAATCACACTTGAAAAGAGTCAATCTCAATCCACATTCTTCTTCATAAAATCCAGGTTCGTGAGCGATTTACTGGGCAAACAGACTGAAGCAGATATAGATTCAAGATAAGTAATACAATATTAAGTGACATATTATTGTTGTTAGGTGCCATAGAGGCAAGTCCAACTCATAGCGACATAATCAAAATCAATCAAAACAGGAGAAAGACTCATCAACTTGCGTTATGAAGATGAAACAACTTCACTTGCTGAAAGTGAGGGAGAGTTGAAGCACCTACTTAAGAAGACCAATGACTACTGCCTTCATTATTAATTGCATCTCAACAGGAAAACAAGTGTCCTTACCACCAGACCAATAGACAACATCAAGATAAATAGAGAAAAGTTTGAAATTGTCAATGAGTTCACCTTACTTGGAATCACAGTCAACACCCTGGGTACCAACAGTCAAGAAACCGAAAGACAGTCTACATCGGAGAAACCTGCTGTCAAGGATCACGCCAAAGTTCTAAAGAGCAATGTAAACTTAAAGACTAGGGTGCACCTTGTCCAAACCACAGTCTTTTCAATTACTTGCTGTACCCATCAAGTTGGATAATGAATAAGGATTACAGAAGAATTGAAGCCTTTGAGCATCGATTTTAGAGAATAGTAGAGAATTTCCCATGAACTGCATAGAGAACAAATATGTCTTGAAGAAAGTGCAACCAGGGTGCTCCTTAGAGGCAAGGGTGGTGAAACTTCATCTCACGTACTTTGAGCACATTGTAGGAGGGACCCATCCCTTGGAAGAAGACATGCTTGGGAAAGTAGAGGGTCAAGAAAAAAAGAGGAAGACCCTTAACAAGATAGATTTATTCAGTGACTGTAACCATGGGTTCAAATATATCAGAGATGAAAAGGATGACATGGGATAGGGTATAGTCTAGAGCTGCTTTCCTCAGATCATTATGAGTCACAGTTGACTTGATGGAAACCAACAAAAGCAATATATCACGAACTATAAAAACTCTGGGAATCTCAGAGTACTTGGAAAAATCTCACCAAATGTTAGGCCAAGAATGGCCCTTGCTAAAATATGTATCTGCCACAATAAGAAATATGAGTGGTTCTAGGTATCTGCTCACTGAAGAAAAAGATAGCAAATCTAAAAAAGGACTATTTGAGACTAGTTAATTCTGCAGCATTTGTTTTCTACAAGCCAATCCATCTGTTCCTCTTTGACTACCCTTGATCCAACTTTAGAAAACCACACCTCATAAATATCAATTACCTAATTGCAAAACTCTTGTTCTAAATAGAACTTTGATGCTAAGGAAACAATTTTCTACTCGGGATGTATATTACATGAATAGAACGCTTGTAAAACATTTCTTAGAGACTCATCCAAAACCATTTAAGGAATAATCTCAGGGTGGAGGTTAGATTGAAGTTTTGTGAAAACTCCCTATGGTTTGCACTAAGTTGACTAAGACATGAGCCACATCGCCCTCAAATCTTGGTCCTAGTCACATCTCCAGATCAAATCCTACTCAGTCACCCCACCACAACTATTACACAGGTAGAATTTCCATGGCCAGTTCCAGTTGTGTCTTGCTTGCAACCCACATCTCAAGCATAAACCATATCATGGCCCAATCATTGCCCTTGGGATAACAGAGGTTGAGGTTTTAAATGCAAAAATGCCAAATTCGAGGTTAAAGCACTTAGGGGAATATTTGAAACTTTGTAATAGCGAGAAAAGGACAAGAAAAAGTCATTCTGAAACAGGTAAATTTTAAAAAAGTGTTAGGAAGTTTGTGTAGAACAGAAGAAACAAAACAATCCAAAACACTCATACTAAAGAGTTTAAATGACAATACTTGCTATTCTAGAGACCAAAAGTCTTCATCCAACTGTGTGAAGGGTTCCCTTAGAGCAGATACCTGTCACTCAATACTTAGCAATCTCTGTTTTTGTTGTTGTTGTTTTGTTGTTAGGTGCCATCAAATCAAGCATGACTCATAGCAAACCTGTAAACCAAAGACATGAACCCTTTTCTATGCTGTGCCATCTTCACATTTTCTGACACACAAGAACCCATTGCAGCAGTCACTGTGTCAGTCAACCTGGTTGATGGTCTTCCTCTCCTTCGCCAACCCTCCACTCTTCCCAACATCTTGTCCTTATCCTTCTCCTCAGCAATCCCTGAAAAATTTCTTAAACACAGGGTTTTGTATAAAGACAGAGATTGACTCTCAGGGATTTAATGCATTTGGTGGATGAGAATTAATAGTTTGTTTAAAAGCAATATACCCCAAAAGAACATATGTAATATAATTTTGGTATAAATGATTCCCTTCACCTTTCTAAATAACTAGTGAAATAACAAGATGCATCAAAGTAAAATATTACTTCCCCTGGGTCAACTCTTGAAGGTAGATTATAGATGACTATCTAACTGGGCTATAGGTGTTCCAAACACTATATTGGCTACCCATGGTGGGCAGTGTTTGGTGGAGCTCCCAGACTGATTCAGGTTTGGAAGCAGGAGTGACATCCACTTCCTAAACCACATGTCTCTGGAAACTCTATGAACTTGAAGAAATGACTACAGTTCTAGAAAGGCTTCAGGCCTTTTATATATATATATATCTCCCTTATATTTAAAACTTTGTTAGGCCTGAGGATCTAATGTCATTTTTGGAGGAACATTCTTCTAAATTGTGCAGCACTCCTCTGGAAATTTGCTGCACTGAGGTAATCTGAGTTTGCTTTTACGCTGAACCTTGTGCCACTAGGGAGTCAAATGCAATAATAGCTGTCCTTAGTGGACTGTGTTTGGAGGAGCTTCCAGTTTTAAGACAGGTTCGGAAGCAGTAGTGGCATTCACTTCCTAAAACACATGCCTCTGGAAACTCTATGAACTTGGAGAGAAGACAATAGCTATAGAAAGGCTTCAGGCCTTTTGTTCATAGGGTCACCATAGTCATGCTCAACTCAGCGGCGATCAATAACAACAACAAACTTGAGTAAGGCACTAAGGTGAATTATTGAAATAATCACGACATCACCAATGAAAACACGTATTATCCCTCAGCGGTGCCTGCAATGTAACCGGGGAGAAAGTAGGGGAGTCTGCTGGCAGCAATGCCCAGGGCTCTATCTCTGTCTTAGCCATGTGTGGAAAACACTCGCGCCTCAGGCTCTGTCCTTCTGGGTCGTGCTCCCCCATTCAGTTGCTAAGAGCATCCGCAGCTAGGTGCTTTCAAGAATACTCAGATTGATAATGATACTATGTGCGAAAGAAAGAAATACTGCCTGATCCTCTGCAAGCCTCGCGTTCTTTGATGTGCTTGAGCCTGTTGTTACCATGTCATTGAAGATTGGCCCCCTTTTCACTAATATTTTCTTTTTTACACGAAGGATGCTGTCTTTTCTATGGGACTGGTTTCTCCTGATATTATGAAGTTGTTGCTGAGTTAGCCTGACTCCCATTTTAGCCCAGGAGTCAGTCCATTTCTCATCAATTCCTGCTTCCCCTAAGTAGGTTATTTAGGGGAGCTCGATATGCTGCTTGGTTGAATTGCTGTTGTCGTTGAGTGGCCTGCGACTCATAGCGACTCTATGTACAACAGCCCTAAACCCTGCTCTATCCTGTGCCAATCTCACTGTCTCTGACACACTTACTTCCATTACCCCAGTCACTGAATCAGCCCATCTCACTGGGGGCTTTTCCTCTCTCCAGCTGTCCCTCCACCCTTGGTTGAAGAGAGAGAGCAAAACAAGGTGTTCTGTAAAACCAGAAGGCAGGAAATTTCCTACCTCTGTGGGGAGCTGCCTGCTAGCAGGGGTGGAGGTGGGAGTGTTCATTCTCAGGATGCTCTGCTTGTGTAAGATGTTTTTGCTCTCCAGGGTTCAGTCGGCATGTGCCAGAACAAAGCCTGACTGTAACCCACCTGTTTGAGTGTGGTGTTTTTTGTGGGGTTTGTTTGTTTGTTTGTTTGCTTTCTCTCCTTTATCAGGCTTGAGTATTAAAGCATTTGGGGTTGAAAGTCCTTTCAGACATGAGCTTGCCTTCCACTGCCAGCTAATAGAGGATATCATACTTGGAAATGTAGAGGGACAGCGTAGGAGGGAAAGACCCCAGATGAGATGGATTGACACAGTAACTGGAGCAATGGGTGTTAGTGTGTAGGCGTTATTAAGACTGGCTCAGGACAGGGCAGGGTTCAGAGCTGCTGTACTCAGGGTCACTATGGGTCACAGGCAACTTGACAACACCTAACAACAACAGTTTGGCATTCAGTGTGTGGTTACAATACTATGTATTATTGCCACAGTAATTTACTAATCCGTTTTACAAGAGGTCATAGCATAGTCTGTAGCAACTGCAATTTTGAACCAAAGACTGCACACCTCTGGCAGTTCATATACACCAGGGACTCTCAGAAGAGAAAGATTGGCAGTCTCCTCTTGTTGGAATTTGTTGTTGTGAACCATAGAGTCAGAACTGACCCATAGCTGACCCTCTGGTGGGTTTTCAGAGGCAGTTAAGCTCACAGGAGGAGATGGCCTATCCTTCTCCTATAGAGCAGCTGGTGAATTTGAACTATTGCCTTTAGGACTGCAGCTCAGTTTCTTACCTCTGGGCCACAGCCTTTAAATTGGGTGGAGGGTTGCTATAAGTCTGCAATGAGTGAATGAATGAATAATAATTCACATTATCTTAAAAAACCCAAACATTTCCTATATTTAGTGTTTCATACTAATTGCAAATGAAGACATCAGTTTCTTCTTTCCGTTGCTAAGAATTTAAACTTTGTGTGCAGAGTCATAATTGTTATCTTGGGAGGGAGGAAAGAAGATATTTATAAGCATCTCTGTTTTTAATTTTTAAGATCTACAGAGTTGTTCTTTCCCTCTTTTTCTAATATGTTATAGAAAATGCCTACCATCAATAAAGTATTTTCCAAAAATAACCTTGTTTTTCTTTCTGCATGGTGCTGCCTTTCTGTTTTTGTTTTTGGGTTTTTTCTTTTTTTTCCTCTCTGTCCCCACTATGCTGACCTGCTGTGATGGGAAGGAATTTCTATTCTGCTTTGGGTCTGAGTAGGCAAAAACAACCTTCAAGTCTAAAGTGGGGAAAAAAAACCCACAAAACTCCACTAGAAACCAAGACCACTATGACATTTCAGACCCATTGCAAATAAGAACCTTATTTCAATGCATTGATATATATTTGTGCTAAGATTACATCAAAATTATTGTAGAAATTATGACCTAAATTCTTCCAACCAGTTTATTTAGCTATTTCATAAGGAACAGAATCTCAAACAACATTATTTGTTAACATTAGTATGTTTCTCATCCATACATAAAGATGAAAGGACATAGAGATGAAAGGATCGTTAAAACAAGTATAAAAGAATGGCCAAATTTTCAAAAATAAATGGAAATTCAAATCAAAAACTAAAAGGAAAAATTAATGCATATATTTAGTACCTAGATAGTCTACATCTGGTTTTCTACAGAGTATCTTTTATATAAACATATACAAATAAAGAAATTAATTTCTGACTCATTCTACATAAAATTTAGAAGTAAAATGCAATATCAGGATCTTGTTGTTATTCTTATGTGTTATCAATTAGCCTGCGACTTGTGGGGACCCTATGTACAATAGCTCTTATCCCTGCCTTGTGACTTATTCAGTCTCGCTGTTTTTGACACCGTAATCCCATTGTTTAACTTCAAACCACGTTAAAGGCTATAACCTTTTACAGCAATCTCTTCAAGCCCTTCTCTTTTTGGGCAAACAAAGTTGTATCATCTCCATAACGCATGTTTTTGATGAGTCTTTCTCCAATTTGATTTTACATTCCTCCTCATGAAGTCTAGCCTCTTGACTGAACTCTTGTGCATATAAATTGAAAATATATGGAGATAGGACACATCCCTGATGCACTTCTTTGCTCATTTAGAACAATGCAGTATTTCCTAATCTGTTCTAAGGACTGATTCCTGGCTTCCTCCTCCAAGTATAGCTGCTTGTTGTTATTGATGTAATGTGTTGAGGTGCTGTTAAGTATGACATATATTTATATGTTCCAAGTAGTGGAGTAGCTGGGTCATATGGAATTTCTATGTTCAGCTTTTTGAGGAAAGACCAAACTGCCTTACAGAATCATTGTACCATTTTACAATCCCACAAAAAATGTATAAGGATTCCTTTCTCGCCACATCCTCTCCAACATCTATTGCGTGCTGCCCTGTTAAACTTTGCCACTCTTACAGGAGTGAGATGGTACCTCTTTGTGATTTTGATTTGCAGCTCCCTTATTGCCAGTGATTTGGAGCATTTTTTCATGTGTCTGTTTGTCCTCTGTGAGAATTCTTTCCATGTTTTTTGCCTATTGTGTAATTGGATTATCAGTCTTTTTCTTGTCAAAGCCCTAGAGTATTCTGTAAACTTTTGTTATAAGACTCTTGTCTGAGATGGTATTACCAAATGCTTGTTCCCAGTCTGTAGGTTTTCTTTTCACCTTGTTTGAAAAAGTTTTGAAGCCCACATGGATTTAACCTTTAGAAGATCCCACGCATTAATTTTATCCTCTTCATATTGCACAATTCTGGTTGTATTTGGCAGTCTCTTTATACCTTGGATTAGTGCCTCTAAGATGAATCCCTGTTAATCTCATATGAATGCTATGGATTTTGGCTTTACTCCCAGGTCTCTGATCTCCTTTGAGTTGATTTTTGTTTATGGTGTGAGATGTGCATCCTGTTTTAGCTTTCTACAGTTGGAAGTCCACTTTTGCCAGCATCATTTGTTAATGAGATTATCTTTTCCCCATTTAATAGTTTTAATTTCCTTGTCAAATATCAATTGATATTTGATAGCGTAGAAAACCCAAAGACTTAACAACAACAACAAGAAAAACCCCTATTAAAGTTAATAAACCGATTTAGTAGAGTGGTAGGATATAAGATCAATATCCAACAATCAGTAGGAAATCAAGAAAGTAATACCATTTATAATAACCAATCACAATTTGAGATACATGGAGTGAACCTAACTAGAGATACAAAATACCTATACAAAGAAAACTACACAGCATTTCTGCAAGACACAATAAAAGAACTAAAGAAATGGGAAAATGTGCCCTGTTCATGGATAGGAAGACTCATTATTGTGAAAATGATAATCCTACCAAAAGCAATCTACACGTTGAATGCAATTCCAATCCAGATACTAAATTATTTTTTAAGGAAATTGAAAAGGATACTATCAAATTTATTTGGAGAGGCAGGAGACCCTGAATAAGCAAAACACTTCTGAGAAATAAAAATGAGTTTGGGGGCATAGCACTCCCTGACCTCAAAACCTACTACACAGCAGTGGTAACCAAAACAGTATGGTACTGGTCAAATGACAGGCAGATAGACTAATGGAACAGAATTGAGAACCCAGAAATAAACTATAGTTTAGAATGTCAATATTTATGCATTAAAAGCAATATTTATTATATTTTTTCCTAGATTCATACTTCATAAAGTCCATATTCCAATTTTTAATATATGTTTGGAGTATTTTGCCTCATTTTGAATATTTCTACACAAGCAAATGAAGCTACTTCACTGGCTGAAAGTATCACCCTATCCACAACATTCAAACTAATTTCTAGTTTGAGAAGTCAGCCCTTTCTCAGTTATATTTTGAATTCCTTCTAACCTGAGAAACTCATCATTTGTCATTATGTTCAACAATATTCTTCCATTATTCATAGGGCTTTTGTGGACCTGTTATTTCATAAATAGATGGACAGTCCTTCTTAGACTACTTTTAGTCTGGAAATTCTGCTGGGACCTATTCCCTATAGGTGAGTACGCTGCTATTTGATATTGTTTTGGCTTACTCCCTGTGACACAGCAATATGCAAGCCACCACAGTTCATTAAATTGACAGATGAGTGGTGTATGCTTGTAGAAGCTAAGAAATATTGTTGTTGATTACCATCGAATCACAACTGACTCTTAACTGACCCTCTAATGAGTTTTCAGAGTCAGAGAATCACACCTGTCTGGGCACTGTCTATCTTTCTTCCATGGAGCAACTAATGAGTTCAAACTGCATGCCTTTGTTTTGCTCTATTTGTTTGTTTTTCCTGTTGTGTGCTGTCAAATTGGATCTGACTGGCAGAGGAGGAGATTGCCCCTCCTCCAGCAGAGCATCTGGTGGATTTGAACTGCAAACTTTCGAAATTGCAGTGCAGCTTCTTGCCAGTAGGTCACCAAAGCTCCCTTTCAAACTTCATGGCTTTGGTTGGCGACACAGTTCCTTACCACTAAGTCACCTTCATACAGTATTAGAAACAAAAAGGGGGACCATAACGTTTGATTTAGTAAAGGGTCCCTTTGGGAAGTCATAAAGTAGCATTATAATAAGTTTGATGTGAATAAACACAAAAACTATTTAAAATGATAATTTTCTAAGAAATTAAGACTTACTAAAAGATATATAAGAAAAAGGATACATTCTGAGTTGACTTATAATTAATAAAAAGTAATATTTTAAAAGTTTTGCCCCTCATCAATTTTTAGAAGGTAGTGCATCAAGGATGCATCTTTCTTCATATCTTTTCAAACAATGTGCAGAACAGATCATTCAAG
>NW_006399908.1:4693216-4697923 GCF_000299155.1 Elephantulus edwardii | reverse complement strand
GTTGACTGGGGCAATGGGAGACTGGCTCAGGACAGAGCAGGGTTCAGAGTGCTGTATAAAGGTTTGTGGGTTTGTGGCTACTTGACAGCACATAACAACAACAACAATAATTTTTATTTCAGCCATGACAACATTTAAAATGTTAAACTACAGAAAATGAGAGGGAAAAGACAATCAATCTACTGAATAGAGATGCTTTGTATAAATAAAAATAACACAAATTCGGAATATGTATGTACTGATATGCATTTGTGTATGGAGTACGTGTGTATGTATAATAAACAAATATTTTAATTCTACAGAAGCTAATGGAGAAAGACACTTAACATCACATGTAAAAATGAGAAAAACTGAACACATATTTGACAAAAAATATGCCCAAAATAAAAATAATTATATAAAAGTATATTCACTCTCACTGGTTATAAGGGCAATGGAAATTAGAATTGCAGTGAGGTACCACACATTCATTCACTGAGATGCCCTGAGTTGAAAGACTGTCAACACTAAATGCTGGCAAGGATGTGAGGCAACTGCAGCTCAAATACTGATGGTGGGAAAATAATTGAATCAATTGCTATGCAAAACTGTTTAGCCATATTCATTAAATCTGTCATATGCATTCCCTGAGACTTGGAGATTTTCTTTCTGGGCATGTGCCCAACAAAAGTGTGTGCACACGAGCGTGTGTGTGTGTGTGTGTGTAAATTACTAGTAGAGTGTTCTTAGCAAGATATTTGTAGGAACCAAACAGTGAAATAATATAAATATCCAATATCAATGCTGTAGGTAAGTGCTGATGTATCAGAACTACTCTTTGGCAGATTTTCAGAGACCGTGAATTGCACAGAAGTAAAGTGTCCGTCTTTCTCCCACAGAGAAGCTAGTAGATTGGAACAACATCCCTTTGACTTGGCAGCTCAGCTTCTTACCCATTTGGCCACCAGAACTGCTTGTCAGTAACAAGATGGTTAAATAGATAAGAATATATGTGAGTTAGTTCACTCAGCGTAATGTTCTCCAGTTCCCCCTAAGCTAAGTAATAATTTACAAAATCATTGCTCCTGCCTGCAGCATAGTATTCTACTGTGTAAATATGCCATAGTTTTCAATACATTTGTTTGAGTTTGGACATTTGGGCTGTTTCCATTTTCTTGCAATGGTGAATAATGCTGCTATGAACACTGGTGTACAAATCTCCACTTGTGCCTCAGTTCTCATTTTCTCGGGGTGTATTCCAAGTAGTGGAATCGTTCTATGTTCAGCTTTTTGAGGAAGCACCAAACTGCCTCCCAGAACAGTTGTGCCATTTTACATTCCCACAAAAAATGTACAAGAGTTTCTTTCTTCCCACATCTCTAACATTTATTACTGCTGTCCTTTAAAACTTTTGTCACTGTTACTGGAGTGAGACGGTACCTTATTGTGGTTTTGATTTGCATCTCTCTTATTGCCAGTAACTAGGAGCATTTCTTCATATGTCTGATTGCCATTTGAATATCTTTCTCTGTGAAAGTTCTTTCCATGTTTTTTTGCCCATTTTGTAACTAGGTTATCAGTCTTTTTCTTGTGGAGACCCAGGAATATTTTGTAAACTTTTGTTATAAGACTCTTATCTGAAATGGTATTACCAATTGTTTGTTCCAAGTCTGTAGGTTTTCTTTTTACCCTGTTCGAAAAAGTTTTTGAAGCCCACCTTTTTGAAGGCATCAAATTTATCTTTAGATTGTGCATTTCTCGTTGTATTTCACAGTCAATTTGTACCTTGGCCTAACACTTCTAAGACTGATCCCAGTTTATCTGTTATGAACGTTAGGGTTTTGGCCTTTATTCTCATGTCTCTGATCCACCTTGAGTTGATTTTTGTGTATGGTATAAGATGTGGATCCTGTTTCAGCTTTCTACAAGTGGAAGTCCAGTTTTGTCAGCACCATTTGTTGAAGAGGTTATCATTTCCCCATTTGATAGCTTTGGTTTGTTTGTCGAATATCAGTTGACCATAGATAGCTGGGTCTATTTCTGGGATCTCAATTCTGTTCCATTGGTCTATGGGCCTGTCTTTGTAACAGTACCACACTGTTGTGGTTACCACTACTGTGTAGTAGGTTTTGAGGTCACAAATTGCAATGACTCCAACCTCATTTCTGTTTCTCAGAAGTGTTTTGCTTATTCAGGATCTCTTTTATGATTATTTCCTTTTCAATCTCCTTGAAATATAAATTTGGTATCTGGATTGAGATTTCATTGAACATGTAGATTGCTTTTGGTAGGGTTGTCATTTTCACCATATTGAATCTTCCTCTCTGTGAGCAGGGCACATTTTCCCATTTCTTTGGGTCTTTTATTGTGTCTTGCAGAAATGCTCTATAGTTTTCTTTGTATAGGTATTTTGTATCTCTAGTTAGATTCACTCCCAAGTATCTCAATTTGTGGTTGACTATTATAAATGGTATTACTTTCTTGATTTCCTTCTCTGAGTTTTCTTTTTTTAAAAAAATGAACATTTACAGAGATTTTGGCATAGTGCCACTGTTGTAGAACGGGACTGACATCAGGCTTGGGATGAGACTGAGAAAAGTTGGATAAATCATGTATACTACATTGAAACAGATGAGAAAGAGAGAGAACAGTTTAAAAGAGATATATTATGATATGACAAGAGTCCAGAAGGTTGCATAGTGGAGTGTACTGGGGGCGGGGTGGGGGGGATTGTATACCAATGAAGGAATTTTACCTTTCAAAGAGTTCTCTTTCTTACTGTAAAGGAATCCTATTGATTTTTGGATATTGATAAAATATGTTTCCACTGTATTAAATTGGCCTATTAACTCTAACAGTTTTTTGTTGTCTTTTGGAGTTTCCTGTGTATACTATCATATCATCTGCATATAACAACAGTTTAACCATCTCTTTGTCCATCTGGATGCCTTTTGTTGTATTGCCCTAGCAATCATTATTGATACAATATTGAAAAGCAATGGTGACAATGGGCATCCTTGTCTGGTCCCTGTCAGAATAAGGATAAATATTGTATAAAACCTCTATTGTAGAATGAGTATAAGGATCCAAGAGGGGTGGGAGAGATTGGAATCAGAAGAATGAGGATGTGCAGGGGGAGGGTGTTGTACACTTTGATGGGGGGATGAGGGTATTTTTAAGAATTTGTTCTTGAAAACAATGCATTCTAATTTTGTAAGAAACCTGGTAGAAAAATATAAAATCCCAAAGGGGTGGGGGAAACCCTTAAAGATCTATTCTGGAAAAAAAAGTATGTGAGAATACCACACAGCAGTGAGAATAAATGAATGAACACATATGCAGTCATATAGACGAATCTTAGAAATCTCCTCTCGGGCAGAATGCATTTATGTGATTTCAACTCGGAAAGTTTAAAGGGAAAAGGAAAACCAAAATAAAAGTGGTTAAACTTTGAGCACTCACTCACAAGTAGCTATGTTGAAAAACTCTGTCTAGAGTTTAAAACAACCTATCCTGAATTTGTTTGAAGTGAGTTATTAGGGTAAAGGGAAACTTGCCTGCAGCCAGTCATAAAAAAGAGCTCACATTCCACATAATAAGCCTACCAGGACCTAAACTCAGAGAGGGTGGTTGTTCGGCATACTTTTTCCTTTTTAAATCTGCAAGAAACTTCTTCAATTTCTACACAGACACCCCCGTACTTGTGCTTGAGTGATGTTGCACTTTATTTCCACACAAGCAAAGAAGTTCACATCTACTTCAGACTGTTATTCAGTTGTCTTTTTTTCTTATCCTTTAGAATGGTAAAAGTTAAGGTGGTGTGGGTAAGAAGCAGATAGATTCAAGGTTTAACTGTTGGTTGTTTATTAAATTATTTTTCATGATTCTTTTGGGTCACGTACTTATTATTATTATTTTTTGTAAGCATTTTTACCATATCTTTATGATTTCTGCATTTTCTTAAATTTATCTTATGATCCTAAATTTTCTTTTAAGAAGTAAAACATTGCCTATCACAGAAAAATATTTCAAAAAAGCAGAAAAGTCAAACAACAAATTACCCTTCAAACAACAAATTACACTTCAAAATCACAGTAGTCTGACATGATGTTACAGGCAAATTCCAGTAAATTCTTCAGGTACAGGGAGTTTCTAAGATTATTCTTTCTCTCTGAAGTTGAGTCAGAGTCAGTTTAGGGCTGACCCCCTTGCTGGTTTACAGATGCTCTAAATCACAAGGGAGGCTATTGCCCATCTTTCTCCTGTAGAGCAATTGGTATATTTGAACCACCTACTTTTGCCTTGGCAGCACAACTCCTTATCCACTATGCTACCAGTGCTCCCTAAAATTTTTCTGGAGAATAAAACTATTCAGAGGGTATCCCTGCTCATTTTCTTTTCAGGATAGTATAACCTACTGTAGAAAAGGAATAGGCTCATTTTCACCTCTGAATATGATGTTAAAATCCTTCTTAAAAAACACATGAATCTCAAAGGAATAAACAAGTAAGAAACCACAGAAATATTAGCAACAGACTAGCAATAAATCACACAGTCATAATTGGAGTTTTAGGGGTGGCCTTTTGATAAATGTCAACAGTTGAAGAGGGGCTCCAGGCCTTTTGTTCATAGGGTCGCTATGAGTCATGCTCAACTCAAGGGCAATCAACAACAGCAACAGTGGCAAAAAGCTGTGCTGCAATCTCAAAGGCATTTGTTTCAAATTCA
>NW_006399908.1:4690808-4693116 GCF_000299155.1 Elephantulus edwardii | reverse complement strand
TATTCCTGGGGACTTATTTTTTACTATTTCCTTCAAAGCAGCTTGAACTTCTTCTTTCATCACCATAGGCTCTTGCTCATATGTTGTTTCATTTTATTATTCTGTGTATGCCAATTCCTTTAGATACAGTGACTCAGTATATTTTTCCATCTTCTTTTAATACTTCCTGGATCATTTAATATTCTACCTAAGGCATCCTTGATTATAGCAACTCTAGGTTTGAATTTGTTCTTCAGTTCCTTGAGCTTAAGAAATGCCGAACGAGTTCAGCCCTTTTGATATTCTGACTCGTGTCATTTCATTATTTGAGCAAATTGCCTGTCTTTGTAGAGTCATTGGTGGATTTGAACTACCAGAAACATACTGCCTTTAGATCAGCAGTGAAACTCTCTGCGGACTCCATCAACAGAGCTCCAGATGAACTAGTTGGGAAAAATAATCTTTTTCCTCAGCATGAATTTTTTTTCTATAGACAATTCAAGCTTCAGATTTTCATGAAACAATGTATGAGCAAGAGCCTGTGGTGATGAAGGAAGAAATTGAAGCTGCTCTGAAAGAATTGGCAAAAAACAAGGCCCCAAGAATTGATGGCATATTGATTGAAATATTTCAAGAAACAGGCACTGCCCTGGACTTGCTCACCAAGTTGTCCCAAGAAATCTGGAGGACAGCCATCAGGCCAACTGACTGGAAGAGATCTATATTTGTTACCATTCCAAAGAAAGGTGATCCAACAGAGTGTGGAAATTATTGAACATTGATATCACATGAAAGCAAGATTCTGCTGAAGATTATCCAAAAACGACTGGAACAGTATATCAGCAGAGAAATGCCTGAAGTACAGGCTGGATTTAAAAGAGCCAGTGGCACTAGGGATATTATAGCTAATGTCAGATGGATCTTAGCTGACAGCAGAGAGTACCAAAGGAAAGTCTATCTGTGCTTCATTGACTATGTAAAGACATTTGACTGTGTGGATCATAACAAACTGTGGCTGGCTCTGAGAAGAATGGGAATCCCAGAACACTTGATTGTTCTTATGTGAAACCTATACTTGGACCATGAGGCAATCATCAGAACAGAGCAAGGAAACACTGCATGGATCAAAATTGGAAAGAGTATGCACCAAGGTTGTGTCCTATCTCCACACCTTTTCAAACTATATGCAGAACAGAATATCTTAGAGGCTGGACTCTATGAGGAAAAGTGTGACATCAAAATTGGAGATAAACTCATCAAAAATTTATGCTATGCAAATGACACAACCCTGCTTGCTGAAACTCGGGAGGACCTGAAGCGCTTGCTACAGAAGGTCAAAGTCTGCAGCCTTTAATATGCAGCTCAACATCAAGAAAACAAAGATTCTCAATACTGGGCCTATTGCTAGCATCATGATAGATGGTGAAGAGACTGAGATTTTTTGACTGCTTTTTTTGCTTGGCTTTACAATCAACACTTTTGGTACCAGCAGCCAGGAAATTAAAAGGCAAATGGCATTGGGAAAGTCCACTATCAGAGACCTCTCCAATGTACTGAAGAGCAATTGTGTCAGTCTGGAGAGTAAGGTGCACCTGATACAGGCCATGGTCTTTGTAATTACTTGCTATGCATCAGAGAGCTGGACAATTACTAGGGATGATAGAAGGAGAGTTGATACCTTTGAGCTTTGGTGCTAGAGACGAGTATGGAATATACTATGGACTGCTAGGAGAACAAACAAGTTCGTCCGGAGAGGGTGAAACCGAGTTGCTCCTTGGAGGCAATGATTCTGAAACTCCATCTGATATACTTTGTACATGTTGGAAGACGGGATTATTTCTTGGAGAGGGACATCAGGCTTGGGAAGGTGGAGGGACTGCTCAGGAGGGGAAAACGCTCGATGGGGTGGATTGATTCAGTGACTGGGGTAATGGGGATAAGTGTGTTGGAGACAATGAGATTGACAAGGGATAGAGCAGGATTTAAGGCTATTGTACATAGGGTTGCTATGAGTTGCAGGCAACTCGACTGCACATAACAATAATAACAACAAAAGGAAATCAAATGAGAACTGTCTTCCATACTGGGAGTAAAATGTTTTTTTGTGGTTAGGTGCTATCACATTGAGCTTAACACATAGCAACCCTGTTTACAAAAGAATGAAGCCTTGTCTTATACTGAGACATAGCCCTGCTTTATTTCAGCCTGTTGTTGTAGTCACTGGATCAATCCATGTCATCGAAAGGCTTCCTCTCCTTCACTGACCTTCTAGTTTACCCAGCATGATATCCTTTTCTAGCAAACGGCCCTTCCTGACAACTTGTCTGAA
>NW_006399908.1:4684667-4690708 GCF_000299155.1 Elephantulus edwardii | reverse complement strand
TGTGTACTGTTAAATCGGATCTGGCTGGTACAGGAAGAGATTGCCCCTCCTTCTCCAGCAAAGCATCTGGCAGATTCGAACCACATACCTCTGAGATTACAGTGCAGCTTCTTGCCACTAGGCCACTAGAGCTCCCTTGTAGTTTTATGTTTTTATGAATTTTTTAATAGAGATTTTATGGAGCTCATAAGGAGTGTTGGTGGCTTAATGGTTAAGTGATTGTCTGTCTCTTAGCCTAAAGTTTGGCTCTGCAAACCCATCATTTACTCTATGGGAGAAAAAAACACAGTAATCTGTTCCTTCAAGGCTTTTACAAGCCTATAATTGTTGCTACTAAGTGCAGCACTATGATTATGACTCATTGCAGCTCTGTGGACACCATACCAGAACTTTTTCTTCTCCCTCCTCATAATTTCTGTCAAGTCAAGCCCATTGAAGTAACAATCGTGTCAATCCATTTTACTAAGGGTCTTTGTATCTTTCCTTGATTCTCAATTTTTATCAGAGTAACGTCTCTCTCCAAGGACTGATACTTCATGAAAACATGCCCAAAGTAAGTGAGAAAAGTTTCTCTAGCCTTGTCTCTGATGAGCACTCTCTCTGCACTTCCTTCAAGAGAGACATGTTTGTTATTTTGGCAGTCCAGGGTATATTAAGCACTCTTAGCTAATATCACAATTCAAAGCATAAATCTTCTTCAGTCTTCTTTATCCATTCTCCAACTCTCACAACTCTCACTCTCAACTCATCCTTCAACATAGATTGCATCTCAATATAAAAAACAAAAACAAAACAAAAATTCTTGCCGCTGGACTCTCATAGACGACATTATAATGGATGGATAAAGGATTTAGACTGTCAATAATTTCATCATACTTGGATCTGCAATCAACACACTTGGTACCAGCAGATAAGAGACCAGGAAACATATTGCACAGAGAAAGTCTGTAGTCAAGAGTACTCTCAAAATCATTGAGGAGTAATGTTGTCAGTTTGAGGAAAATACCCCATATTGTTGTTAGGTGCTGTCAAGTCAAGTATGACTCATCGTAACCGTAAGAACAAGAGATCTGAGCTCTGTCCTATCCTGTCCTATCATCTCTAAGAAACTTGAGTGCACTGCTGCAGTCACTGTCTCAGAGCAATCCGTCTCATTGAGACTCTTCCTCTCTTTCACTGATCCTCCACCTTTCCAAGCATCATGTCCCTTTCTTAGGAATAGCTATTCTTAGCAAAAAGTATGTGAAACAAAGCTTCACCATCTTCCAAGACATAGCATTTTTTTTGATAGTCCATGGAATGCTCAGTACTATTCTCCAAAACTGCAACTCAAAGACATCAGTTCTTCTTCAGTCATCCTTATTCATTGTTCAGGTCTCAGTAGCACAGCGAGTGATTGAAAAGAATATGTATTGAATCTCACTCACCTTAGTCTTCAGAGTGACATCAATGTTTCTCAGTAATTTGGAGAAATCCCTGACAGTGCAATTTCCCAATGTGCTATGCCCCATGATATCCTGACTGCTGGTACCAAGGGTCTTGATTGTGAATCCAAGTAAGATGAAGCTATTGACAGTTTCAATATTTTCTCCACTTGTCATTGTTGTTTATTAGTCCATTTGTCTTCCTGATGTTGAGATGTAATATATATATATTCAAAGTGGTAGTCTTTGATTTTCTACAGCAATGGTTTCAAGTCCTCCTCCCTTGCGGCAAAGGTGTGTCATCTTCCTAACACAGGTTGTTGATGAGTCTTTCTCCTATACTCATCTCCCAGTTTTCTTCATAGAATACAGTATGTGAAATGATTTCCTCAGTGTACAGACTTAATCGATATGGAGAAAGGATACAACCTTGATACATGTCTTTCTTGATGCAGTGTGGAGCTCTGGTGGCCTATTGGCAAAAAGCTGCGTTGCAATTCCGAAGGCACACAGTTCAAAGCCACAAGCCACTTCGCGGGAGAATTATAGGCAATCTTTTCCCCTGTCGTTAACTGCCTCTGGAAACTAATCAAAGAGTCAGCTATGGGTTGATTCTGACTCAACAGTAAATAACAACAACAACAACAACAGTGTTCCCTTGCTTTGATTAGACAACACATTCTTGGTACAGGAATAATTTTTTTATGACCATAATTAAGTGTTCTAGGATTCCCATTCTTCTCAGTGTTAGCCATCATTCGTTATGATCATAAAATAAAATGCTTTTGTGTAGTTAATAAAACACAAAAAGACATTCTTCTGTTATTCTTTCCTTTATGCTAGGATCCATCTGAGATCAGTAATGATAACCTTGGTGTCATGCCTCTTCTATAACCAACTTGAACTTCTAATAGTTCTAGGTAAATTTATCCAAAGAGTAGTAGAAATTTATGAGAGCTGCTTGTGCCCTTTCTCATTTAATTTTTCAGAAGCAGTATGTTGTTGTTGTTGTTGGCATGTGCTATCATGTCATAATTGACCCATAGCTAACCCTACAGCATGTTTTTAGAGTCAGTAAACCACAGAAGAGGAGATTTCTCATCATTCTTCCTCAGAGCAGCTGGTGAATTCAAACCGCTTGGTTTTAGCATGGAAGTGCAGCTCCTTACCACTAGGCCACCAGGGCTCTCTGATGCACTACTACACCAGAGACAATATAGATTTTGAAAACCTTATGGAACACATTTTCACTCAGACACACAATGGATTACCATGAGTTAGAATTGTGGATTTTTCCCCTCCTTTTTTTATTTTTTAAATTTTATGTTGATTTGCTTACAGCGTTCATGTACATTGCATTTCACACTATTCTTCATTCATATTATGTTTCAGGAAATCTTCCCATGCATTATGTTTTATAAAATCAATCACCATTGCATCTTGCCCATCATCACCCAGTCTTTTCAGGTCCCCACGGGAACCTTCCCATTTCCTTCCCTTCCTGTTCCCTCCACCCACCAAACTGAGCAACCCTGTGGCTTTGCAGTCACTCATCCTCACCCCTCTGCTCCCACCCTTCCCCTTTTGGGTCCCCATACATGTTTTACTAATTAGAATTGTTTTAATGGCAATTAGTTTGCTTGTGTTAATAGGGATAAAAGATTTTGAATCAATCAGAGGCTCTATCACATTTTGTTTAGGTGTGTTTAAAAAATTACTTCTCTACGATCTGAGTTCATTTATATAAAGGGTAAAATATTATAACTCATTAGTCCTCTGTAATGATTAAATATATTAAGTAGCACACAATTCACATTCAGTAAATAATTATTTCTGTTTATAGATACCTGTTCTATATCTATTTTAAAAGTACATTGACATTTTTATCCTATAATTAAATTGACAGGATTCTACTTGACTTAATTTGATGCCCTGAAGTTCTTGTTTTGATTTCAGGACAATCTAAACTCCCTTGAAATAATCTAAGTCCTTTTTATTTAAAAAAAAAAGGAAAATAACAAATGTAAAGCTTCCAGAAACAGAGACAATGAAATGGTAAATAGTTCTAATCAACCATGAAATAGAAGTAAAAAAAAAATTCTTAGTTGAAAAATTATAATTTATTTTATTAGTGCCATATCGTTCAATTGTCTTTGATCCATTGATTCTCAGGTAGACACTCATCAGAGTGGAAAATGGAAGAAGACATACAAGAAGGAGATTGTTGAGGGTCTTGGTGGGAGGAAATAGAGGCCTCCATTTTCCTTTCAGAATATAAGAAAGTTGTAATATGCAAATCTCATAATTAATTCTATGGCAGCCAAATTCACAGAGAATAATCACCACATTGATAATATAATCACAACGCTTGCCAGACTAGACTGTCCTTATGAACTATGCGAATATGACTTGCCGTTCGCCATGATTAATGTGAAACTGTCAGTGAACTTTCTCAAACAGAACAAAGTGGATCCTAAAGTGTATTTTTCCCCTCCCTGCCTTTCTTGTTTGTGGGAAGCAAACAAAACCAAACCAAGCAAAAGATAATAACAAAAAACAAAAATTCCACTTCATGTCTATCCAGACCTTAACTGTTTATTTTTGAAATAAGAATATTTTGATAAACTCAATATTTATATAAGAAATAAATTTTTAGAATTTTTGAATAATGTGTTTGTAGTTTTATAATTACTACATTTGTAAATTCCCCTCTATCTGATGGACTTGTGAAAAGTAGAGATATATAAAGTCAAATATTTATTCAGATTATTGTTTCTGACCTATCATTGTTGAAATTTGGAAGAGGCTGGGGGGTTCATCTTTCTCTTACTATCTGTTTTTACTATATTTCTCTTCACTAAAGATATTTTTTCATATGAAAGTATAATCTTGTCATAGAATGAGTTATAAAATGTTAATTTCTGATCTACCTTCCTTTTATTATGTAATTCTATTTTCAATCCTAATACATAATGAACAGATGACTTCAGAAAATGAAAACATTGACTTGTCAAATTACTATTTTACAGGCATTAAAGAGAAAAGCAGATTGCACTCACTTTTTTTAAGAGGAAATAAGAATATTATTAAGAGTAATAATTTGTAAAACTTTGTAGATGAAATCATTCTCATTAACATGATCATCTGAACATGTACTTATTTCTTGATTGCAAAATCTTAAAGTTCATTATCATAAAATATGTTTCTCTTATTTATAGAGACTGTTATTCCTCCACATCGTAAATATATGGGGCTATACATGTATTTTTTTATTTATTCACCAATATAAATTTTTAAAAACTTATAGTACTGTATGTCAGGTGTCCACATGCTCATTAACAAGCAGAAACATCTGGATCCTGTCTTCATCATATCTGTATGACTAGGCTTCTTTCTCTCTCTCTTTCTCTTTTTTTCTTTTTTTTTCATTTTCAACGCAAATGTTCTATTCTCTAGAGTACTTTGCTGGTCACTATTTCAAAGGTAATGCATTTATAATGAATCTTATTACCCTGCCTTTGACTAAAGAAATAAGCATCAAACTCTATGGTGTTAATTTATTTACTTAAACAATTATTATATACATATACCTTGCATTATAATACATATTTCATCAACATACATAGCCTGACCTGTCTTATTTATCATTGGTTACAGAATAATTAGTACAGAGAGTATACAATAAATATTTTGTGAGTGAATAAATCCTAGTTAGAGACATAGGCATTTATCAAATAATAACTCATGATTCATAGTAAGAAACCCATTTTACATTCATAAGCAGTATATGCACTCCAACCACATACACACACATATACTTATATATGTAAACATAGAAATAATTACGATATCATGAAACACTACTATCCCTATTACATGCAATGTGTACTGATGCTTTGTATTCTTTTATCTTGTAGTTGTTCAGTTGCTGTTAAATACCAAAGCATAGTCTCTGACTGATAGCAATGAATAGCAGACCTACTAAGGTATCACATTCATAGCTTGAAATTGATTTAGACTCACCATCTAAAAAACTCTGAACCTTACTGTAAGTCCCTAAGAAGAGAATAGACTTGATGAGATACGTATCTTTAAGAAATTACATTGGTCACTGTCTAGAAACTAGATCAGGGTGGAGGATAGATTTTTCAGAGATTGGCCACCAGTTCACACAAGACAGCAGGGATCAATGGGTAGTGGTGTGAACAATGAATAGAAGAACAAATTAAACAAATATTTTCAGGGATAAAAATCAGTCTCAATTTTGCATCAAAGAGAGGGGATATCAAGGATGTGAAACATGAAAAGGAGTAATTAAATAAATAAAGGGCAATTAAAAATTCCACAATAAATTTAAAAAAATTTACCCTCAAATAATTTACACAAATTGATGGTACCATTTAGTAAAGTTGGAAACTCTGAAGGAAGAATAGAAAAATTTCAACTCAAACTCGTTGCTGGTGATTCAGAACTGATTAATAGCTAACCCTACAGTAGGTTTTCAGAGGCTATAGTCATTTCATTTTTGTTGTTATGTACCATCGAGTCGCTTGCAACTCATAGCGACCCTATGTACAACAGCCCTAAACCCTGCTCTATCCTGTGCCAATCGCACTG
>NW_006399908.1:4674895-4680327 GCF_000299155.1 Elephantulus edwardii | reverse complement strand
TTTCAGTCAGGCACATTTTAATCTTTAAAGTGGCATCTTTGCTCTTTAACACTTTGAAGAGGTCCTTGAAAGCTGGTTTGCCTAATTCAATGCATTGTGTGAATGCATCTGTGTGGCAAGAAAAGTAATGTACATAAGAAATATGAGCACACAGATGTTCTAATTATCATTACATTTTTTAAGAACGGATACTTGGTGGCTTTAATGGGAATTATTGCTGAAGAGCTGAAACTCTTTGTTTCTATTTGTTCATGCAAAAGCTGGATTAAGTACAGTAAAGAGAAAGTTTCCATGTTCCTTTGATGGTGAACAACACTGCTATGAAAATTTTCATTTGTGTCTCAATTCTGATTTCCTTAAAGTATATTCCTAGTTTGTTTCAGGCCACAGTCCTTCGGATTGCTTACTATGCTCTGAGATCTGGGCAAAAATAAGGATGACAGGAAAAGAGTTGACACCTTCGAGCTGTAGTGTTGGAGAAGAACACTGAACATCTCATGGACAGCGAAGAGAACGAACAGATATGTCTTGGAAAAGTTGTGGCTGGAGGACAGAAGGAATAGACTATCCTAGGCATTTTGCTAGGATGGGCTGTTAATTGGAGAAGGACATGATATTAGGAAAGGTGGAAGGTCGGCAAAACAGAAGAAGACCCTCAACCAGGTAGATTTACATGGTGAATGTAGCAATGGGCTTAAGGATGGTGTAGTACAAAAGAGGGTTCAGATCTTTTGTTCATAGGGTCATATTCAACTTGATGGTATAGAAAAACAACATATTCCTAGTAGTGGAATAGCTGGGTCATATAAATTTTCTATGTTCGACTTTTTGAGGAAACGCCAAACTGTCTTTCCAAGTGGTTGCATCATTTTATAATCCCTACAGCAATGAATGAGAGGTCCAACCTCTCCACATTCTCTCCAACATTTATTGCTTGCTGTCTTACTAAACTTTGCCACTGCTACTGGGATAAGATGTTATCTCATTGTAGAGAAATTGTGAAACATTGATACAATGTATGCATTCATACTGTGCAGCACATGGGAGCAATGATTTGGGGAAAAAACTACATAACTTGGAAAAGGCTGGAGAGCATTATGCTGAGTGAACTAATGCAGTCCTACAAGGACAAATACTGCATAAGATCATTATTGTAAAAATAGAAGGATAACTACTAAAACATGTATGGGAATTCAAGGGGAAGGGGAGGGCTGAAGATGAGTAGGGGTCAACCTGCAGGGTTACACAGTTTGGTGGGTAGAGTGGGGGGCAGTACAAAGGAAGTGGGAAGCATCTGTGAGAAAAGGCAGGGTAATGTTGGGCAAGGTCCAATTATGACTAATTTTATAAAACATAATGCATGAGAATGATTGCTTAAACAATGTGAATGAAGTATTGTGAGAAACAGTATATGCATACTTTATAAACAAGAAAATTATGTAAAAAGAATTTATCAATTTGGGCTTACTTTTTAAGTGGCAGAAGAAGACATAATTAGGTTTAGAAATACAGTATTGAGAATTTACATCTTTACCTTGAACTGGGAGGAAACACACCAGAGATATCATTGCTGATGTCAGATGGATTCTGATTAAAAGTATAGAAACTGTAATAATGTCTATTTGTGTTTTATTAAGTCTGCAAAGGCATTTGACTGTATTGATCATATACCAAGTTATGGCTAACAGTGAGAATAGGAACTTCAGATCACTCAATGGTGCTCATCTATAGCTAGACCAAGGAGTTGTTTTCTAAACAGAGCAAGGGACTACTGTAAGATTTAAAATCAGGAACCCCTACCTATTCAATCTGTATGCTAATCAAATAATTAGCAAGCTAGACTCAATGAAAAAGATTGTGTCCTCAGGAATGGAGGAAAACTTATCAACAGCTTATATTATGCACATGACACAATTTAACTTGCTGAAAGTGAGAGGGATATGAAACTTTTACTGTAGAAAATCAAGGACAGCCTTTGATATGGATTACATCTCAACATCAAAAAAACTTAGACTCTCACCACAGGCAGAGCACTCAGCATTTTGATAGATGGAGAAAGGATTAAGTTGTCAATTATTTCATCTTGCTCATATCAACAGTCAACATCCTTGGTACCAGCAAAGAGGAAATTAAGAGACCTATTACACTGGGAAAGTCCATTGTCAGAGAATATTGTGTAGCAATGTCAGTTTGAAGACTAAAATTGGCCTGATTTAAGCAATGGTAGTCTCAATTATTTTTCATTCATCAGAGAGCTAGAAAGTGAGTGAGGATGTTAGAAGACGAATTGATGGCTTTGAGTTGTGATGGGTGTCAGAGAAGATTACTAAATAACCTATTTGGTGCCAAAAGAACAAACAAATATATCTTAGGAAAGGTGCAGTCATATGACTGCTTGGAGGCAAAGATGGCCAAGCTTCATCTTTCAAACTTTGGACATGTAGCTAGGTGAGGCTATTCCTTGGAGAAGGACATTATGTTTTTAAACATCCTTGACTTGACCACACCTAGCAACAACAAAAAAAGCATCATGATTGTGTATTATGCAGTTAACCAATAAGTTGGTGAGTCAAACCTTTCCAGTGGTGCACTAGGAGGAAAATCAGCTCATCTGCTCCTGTAAAGACTGTAGCCAAGAAAACTCTATGAGGTAGTTTACTTTCATATATTGAGTTACTATAGGTCAAAATTGACTCAAGGAGACCCCACAACAGTGTCAGTGATACTTTAATAGTGGGGCTTTCTCTTTTCTGATCACTGAGAATGCAGGGTGTTGCTAGGAGTTATGAAAGAGTCAGATGAGAAGAGGTGGAATGCTATAAAACAGTAACTAATAATGTCTCCTAATGCTGTCCATTTGCTTGTGACTCATAGCAGTCTTACAGAACAGGGCAGAACTGCCCTGAGCAGACAACCTCGCCTTTCTTAAAGCAGTTAGTGAACTTGAGTTATCAACCTTTAGGTTAACAGTCAAACACTTAACCACTGAACCACTAGAACTCCTTGGAAGTTTTAGGATGAAATTAACTTGGACTTCAAAAATTCTATTTATTAAAAATTCTAAATATGCAGGTTAAGACTCATTTTGAATCTGTCCCTTTATGTTCTCTTTCATTTTCATTTCTTCCCTCAAATAATGTCAATTTCAGTGGTCACAGACCAAGCACAGGTAATGATCACATTTTTCTACCAAGCAGAAAAGTCTGGGGAGGTTTCAGTTCACTTGTTTGATATTTACTTATGTTTCGATTTCCAGGTCGAAGCTCATGGTCCACACTGCTTTGCTTGCCGTTAAATATGTAGTTAGATTTTTCTCTTCCAACTCAATATTTATTTTCAAAACTCAGTTTAAGGGAAAAAAAAACCACAAAAACATAAAACAACACCTGTAAACTTATCCCAGACTTTGGATTTTCCTTTGCTAATTTTGAATGGTCTTAAAAAAGTAATTTGAGAGAAATGTACTTATTTTCACATTCTATTCATGTAATAGAGGTGATGTGAAATGAGCTTCATTGATGATAAACACCACAATGTCTACCAAGCTTTTCACTGTATAAACAAGAATAGGGTAGATACTAAATGAAAAGGTAGTAAAGTATTGGGGAGTAAGAAGTACTTTCATCCTTGTTGTTGTTGTTGTATGTGCCATCAAGTCGTGTGCAACTCATAGTGACCCTATGTATATGAACCCCAAATGCTGCTCTATCCTGTGCCAACCTCACCAACTCCAACACACTCATCATCCTAGAATGTCCATTAGTCTTCCTGTAACAAAGATAAAATGGGGTTTACTTACATGCGCAATTAGAGCCAAGTGCCAGCTTCACATTCTAAATGTTTAAAAAAAGGTGTATAAAAAATGTAATAAGTATACATGATCTTCTGGAACACACAAACACGACACGAACTGCATTTCACTTTCCACAGCATGTAAGTGAGCAAATTCAAACCTATCCCTTTGTTCTAAAAGGATTTAGAGGGGAAGAACAGCTTTGAGACTGCACATTTTTAAAAGAAATAAATTTATTTAAATACAAAAGAATCTAACCAAGAAGCAAACAAAATCCATATTTCAAAATGTTTCATCAGTCATTAAATTCAATAGGAAGGTAAAGTTGAACTCTACAAAGATAGAAATAAGAGACTCTAGAACAATTATCAAAGAGATAAGTGATTATCTTTGTATAGACATGAACATTCTCCTTACTTGTTATCACAAAACTGCATTCCTCTTCTTCTAATGTTTTAATTGTTGTAGATATGTATTCTGAAAGTAGGAATTATTAATTTTCTCCAGAAAGCTAATCTGCCAGTCCCTCTCCACGACTAGAATAAACCTACCTCAATTAGAAATTTAACAATGTGCTAGCTTGGTTGTTTGATTTAGCATTTTCAGAATTCCTGAAGGTTTTCATTTCTGTTATATAAGTTCTCATATTTACATATAGTATCTTTTCTTTAGGGGGAAAGTGTGGGAGGAGGGAAGGGATAAGCAGCTCTTTCCTGATATAATAAAAATATCTAGATCTTTTACTCTAAAAAAGAGCATAGTTGACTTCACTTGAAAGCAGAAGTCTTATTTATTAATACATATATTAATACAATGAAAATCTGGTCCTCTCTCCTACATGTCACCCTCTTAGCCACAAGCTCATAAACCTGGCCATGAGTATAAAATTTACTCCAACTTGAGTCAATCTGGTGAGATAACTATTTTTTTAGATAAATTTTTATGATAAAATTAAAGTTATGAAAAAATAATAACCATTTGGGGGGGTGGGCAGATAGAAACGTGCAACAATGAATGAATGGAAATCCAAAGTCTCTGTAAATTTCATTAAAGTAAATTTAAAATAATAAAAAAAACAATCATGCAAAAATTTCCCAAACACGCCAATTTCTCGTTATTAACATTTTCTATGAATACATTATAATTCATAAACTGACACTGATAATATTTATCAAAGTTCTTACATATTACATATGCCAATAATAATTTGACAAAGCTCTTACATGTGTCTGTGCATTTACCTCTTGTCCTGTCTGTTCAGCTATCCTGTCCAGCATCACACTCTGAATCTTGTTATCCTGTCTTCTGAGTCTCCTCTTGGATGTAAGTTTCTTAGACTTTCCTTGTTTTGATGACCTTTAGAGTGTTAAGAAGGATTGATCAAGTACATTGTAGAAGAACCTTCTTTTGGAATTTACCTGATTTTTTTAAAAAGTTTTTTTCTTTAAATTTTGATTTTAATGAAGTTTACAAGAAAGTTGGGTTTTTAAACATTCACTATAGCACATTTTCCTCCCTTTTCCTCACTTCCCCTTCCCAGTTAACTTTCTTCTTCTTTTTTAATATTCACTCATTGTTGCACAATTTCTTCCTTCCCTCTCCTTTCCCCTCCCCACTCCACCCAGTTCTCTTTGAAATA
>NW_006399908.1:4672496-4674795 GCF_000299155.1 Elephantulus edwardii | reverse complement strand
CCTCCCAAGCATGATGTCTCTCTCCAAGGACCAATCTCTCCTTACAACATGTCCAAAGTATGTTAGACGAAGCCTCATAATCCTTGCCTCCAAAGAGCAGCCGGGTTTTACCTTCTCCAGGATGAATCTGTTTGTTTTCTTAGCAGTCCATAGTACATTCAGTACTATTCTCATGATTCATAGTAAGAAACCCATTTTACATTCATAAGCAGTATATACACTCAAACCACATATACACACATATACTTATATATGTAAACATAGAAATAATTACGATATCATGAAACACTACTATTCCTATTACATGCAATGTGTACTGATGTTTTGTATTCTTTTATCTTGTAGTTGTTCAGTTGCTGTTAAATACCAAAGCATAGTCTCTGACTGATAGCAATGAATAGCAGACCTACTAAGGTACCACATTCATAGCTTGAATGCTATGAATACTCAAAGGCATCAATTCTCCTTGTATCCTCCCTAGTCAGTATACAACTTCTGATGCATCACAAGTGATTGCAAAGACTATGACCTGTATCAGGCGCACCTTAGTCTAAAGAGTGACACCATTGCTCTCCAGAACTTTGAAGAGGTCACTAAGAGCAGACTTTCCCATCGCAATATGTCTTTTAATTTCCTGGCTGTTGATGCCAAGAGTGTTGACTGTAGAGCCAAGCAAACTAAAGTTGTTAGCAATCTCAGTCTCTTCACCATCCATCCTGATGCTGCCAATTTGTCCAGTGGTGAGAATCTTTGTCTTCTTGATATTGAGTCTCAGTCCATATTGGAGGCTGCAGTCCTTGACCCTCTGCAGCAAGCACTTCACGTCCTCCTCAGTTTCAGCAAGCAGGGTTGTATCATCTACATAATGCAGATTGTTGATAGACCTTCTACCATTCCTGATGCCACACTTCTTCTCACAGAGCCCATCTCCTGGATAATCTGCTCTGCATACGGGTTGAAGAGGTATGGACATAGGACACATCCCTGGCATATAGGCTTCCCAATTTTGAACCATGCAGTGTTTCCTTGCTCTGTTCTGACAACTTCCTCTTGTTCCAAGTATAGGTTTTCCATTAACATAATGAAGTGTTCTGGAATTCCCATTCTTCTCAGAGTCAGCCACAGTTTGTTATGATCCACATAGTCAAATGCATTTGCATAGTCAATGAAACCCTGATAATACATTCCTCTGGAATTCCCTGCTTTCAGCTAAGATCCATCTAACATCAGCTACAATATCCCTAGTACCACGACCCCTTCTAAACCCAGTTTGGACTTCTGGCAGTTCTCTGCTGATGTGCTGTTCCAGTCATTTTTGGATAATCTTCAGTAGAATATTGTTTGCCTGTAAAATCAATGAGATTGTTGTATATTTTCCACACTCTGTTGGGTCACCCTTCTTTGGAATGGGAACAAACATAAATCTCTTCCAGTCAGTAGGCCAAGTGGTTGTTCTCCAGATTTCTTGACACAACTTGGTGAGCACGTCCAGGGCAGCATCTATTAGCTGAAATATGTCAATTGGTATACCATCTATTCCTGGGGACTTATTTTTTACTATTTCCTTCAAAGCAGCTTGAACTTCTTCTTTCATCACCATAGGCTCTTGCTCATATGTTGTTTCATTTTATTATTCTGTGTATGCCAATTCCTTTAGATACAGTGACTCAGTATATTTTTCCATCTTCTTTTAATACTTCCTGGATCATTTAATATTCTACCTAAGGCATCCTTGATTATAGCAACTCTAGGTTTGAATTTGTTCTTCAGTTCCTTGAGCTTAAGAAATGCCGAACGAGTTCAGCCCTTTTGATATTCTGACTCGTGTCATTTCATTATTTGAGCAAATTGCCTGTCTTTGTAGAGTCATTGGTGGATTTGAACTACCAGAAACATACTGCCTTTAGATCAGCAGTGAAACTCTCTGCGGACTCCATCAACAGAGCTCCAGATGAACTAGTTGGGAAAAATAATCTTTTTCCTCAGCATGAATTTTTTTTCTATAGACAATTCAAGCTTCAGATTTTCATGAAACAATGTATGAGCAAGAGCCTGTGGTGATGAAGGAAGAAATTGAAGCTGCTCTGAAAGAATTGGCAAAAAACAAGGCCCCAAGAATTGATGGCATATTGATTGAAATATTTCAAGAAACAGGCACTGCCCTGGACTTGCTCACCAAGTTGTCCCAAGAAATCTGGAGGACAGCCATCAGGCCAACTGACTGGAAGAGATCTATATTTGTTACCATTCCAAAGAAAGGTGATCCAACAGAGTGTGGAAATTATTGAACATTGATATC
>NW_006399908.1:4662228-4665746 GCF_000299155.1 Elephantulus edwardii | reverse complement strand
CCTAATCATAGATTCCTTTTGAACAGTTCTCTCCCTCATTTGTTCCAATACAGTGTTCATTACCTATCAACTCTTCCTATTCTCCTCCCAACTTCCCATGTCAGTCCTGCTTCATAACAGTGGTGTTATGCAGTATTTGTCATTTGTCAACTGAGACAGTTCACTGAGTATAATATCCTCCAGGGTCACCTATGTTGTGTAATATTTTATGAAGTTATTGCTTCTTTTCGGTGCTGCATAGTATTCCATTGTGTTCACTTGGGTTTTTCCATCTTCTGCTATTGTGAATAATACAGCATGCATCTGTTTGGATGGTGTTTCTTTGTGGTATATTCCCAGCAGTGTAATTGCTGAGTTAAATGATATTTCTATTTCCAACTTTTTAAGAAAGCACTAAACTGCCTTCTGTAGTGTTTGAACCATTTTACACTCCCACCACCAGTGAATAAGTGTTCTAATCTCTTCACAACCTCTCTAGAATTTATTTCCTGCTTTGTTGAACTCTGCTGTTATTGCTGAGATTAGATGATACCTCATAACTGAAGTTTATTTCTGAAAGCTAGGGATTTTGAACATTTCTTCATGTGTTTGCCATCTGAGTGTCTTCTTTGGTGAAGGTCTATTCATATCCTGTGCCCATTTTGCAGTTGTTTACCTTTTTCTTGTTGAGATGCTTGAGTAATTTATAAATTTTAGAGAGTCCTTTATGAGATATGTCATTACGAAATATTTTTTCCCAATCAGTGACTTTTCTTTTACCCTCTAAGAAGTTTTTTGATGTACAGAGAGATTTGATTCTTAAAAATAGCTATTCAGTAATTTTGTTATTTCCTGGTTATAGGTTTTTCCATTACACTTGGAAAGAAAGGAGGCATCACAATCTTTGATTTAAAATCCTATTACACACTCGTGGTAGTGAAGACAGTGTGGTACTGGCACACTGACAAACACATAGATCAATGGAATAGAACTGAGAACCCAGAAATCAGCTCATCTATTTCTAATCGTTTCCCAATGTGGACAGTGTTTCATGGAGCTCCTAGCTGTAAAACAAGTTTGAAAGCAGGAGTGGCATCCACTTCCTAAACCACATATCTATGGAAACTCTATGAACTTGGAGAAATGATGACAGTTAGGGGAAGGCATTAGGTCTCTTGTTCATAGAGTCACTATGAGTCATACTCGACTCAGCGGCAGTCAACAACAACCACCACCTATGGTCAACTGATATTTTACTAATAAGATGAAATCAGTCAAGTGGAGAAATGATAACCTTTTTAGCAAACGGTGTTGGCCAAGTTGGAAAACCATCCGTAGAAAACCCACATCTCATACCACACACACACACACACACACACACACACACACACACACACTTGTTTGTTGTCATGTATCATTGAGTCAGAATTGACCCACAGCCGACCTTCCACCGGGTTTTCGGAGGTAATTAATTGCATGGGAGGAGATTGCCCATCCTTCCCCTATAGAGCAGCTGATGAGTTTGAACTGCATGCCTTTGAGATTACAGCACAAATTCTTTCTACTAGGTCATCAAGGCCATATTTACATAAACAAACCAGTAGCTGTGTGTTATGCATCAATAGCAGCAACATCTAAACTCTTAAAACCTGTTTCTTTAAATCATGTACATATTTAAATTATGGAAGATCTTTGAGAATCACAATTTCTGATTTATAGAACTGAAGACATACTCATCCCAGACTCTGGTTGACGTTTACTTAGCAAATTTGATAATGCTGACATAAACAGTGTTCCTGCTTCCATCAATAGCTGTTATTTATTCAGTACTCATAAGTTACAAGAACTGGACTCGGTGCTTTATTTTTTTATTTATTTTTGTCTTTGAAATTCTCAATCACGTAGAATTATTATTAACATTATTATTCATATATATATAAAAAGATAAAATGAAGAAAGTAGTAGTAGGTCTGAGATGAAAGACAGAGCTAGCTAATTTTAAACATTATACTCCTGAACTCCACACAATTTTCTTATTATTTATTGAACTGAATCTAATGCTCTCTCATCTTCACAAGTTAGAGACTGGCACCTCTCTTTTAAAAATGTGAAAGAATTTCCTGAAGAAGTTAACATTCAAATAATAAATTGCAGAACCAGGATTGAAACACAGAATATTCTGGCCCCAAGATCCTTGTTTTGTTTTGTTTTTCTGTGTTGTTCTACTAAGTTTTCACATGGCTCTCCCAGATCCTAAAACTTAATCTTATAAAATCACTATGTAAAGTATATTGGAGGCAGAAGTGGCATCTACTTCCTAAACAACATGCCTCTGGATGCCCTATGAATTTTTTTCCCATTTTCCTTGTTTTATTTTTTTTTTAATTTCTACATAGCGATGGGCAACCATATGTGTTCACTAAGAAGTGGATACAATTTCTAGTATTTCATTCTGATTAGACAAGTTTTTAATTTTCAAAATGAAAATAACTATATTAAATAAATCCAATTTGTTAAATGAATTCTTTCAAAATGTGGGTTGATCATTATATGCTAAATGGATAGAAGTCCCTGGTCTTCATTTACAGAATCCATAACTGGAAGAAATAGACAAAAATATTATCTATGATTTAAGAGAAAAAAATAGAAACAGCAGTGATTTCACCAAGAATTCTGGTTTTTTACTACCACCCTAGGGCCTTTGAACATGGGGATTTTAGGCACACTCCTCAAAAACTGCAGACTTCCCCAAGTGACTGTCATCAGGTCAGAAACCCCTGCAGGCAGGAATAAGCCACAGTCTCTTGGTCTGGGATCACTGTATTTACTTGTCAATATAAAGGCAAACAGGCTAAAGGCACTATAAGTCAGGCATCAGCAATCAGACTTATAAAACAATGAAAAAAAAGTTTATTGACCAAAGGGGAAATAACCCAACCTGATTCCTCATTAAGTTACCCAGAAAATAGTAAGTTTATAGAAAATGCCTTTCCCGCTAACAACAAAAAAAAATCCACTGTGCTTTTTGTTCCAAGATATGTTGAGTTTTTTCCTTCTTCTTCAGATGAAAGACAGATGGATGAAGCCGAAGAGTGTACTTGCCCCAAATGTGCAACATAAATACAAAAGAGGTGAACAGAAGACTAATGACCAATACTGGAACAGGGCCAACTTTGAGCCCAGGTGAATCCTCTGTGTAGAATCGCTATATCCCCCAGTGCCTGCTCATGTCTTGCGGCCTGTGCTCCCTATTCCACAGCTGACATTTTTCCTCTGCTGGAAGGTGGATCCTGCCGCTGGAGAACGCCCTGAAGAACCCACATTTAGTGCCACTGTGGGTCGGACCAGGCATGTTGGAAACTGGGCGATTGGAAGGAGCTAAGAACCCCAGAAGCAGAGCAGCCCTCGGAGCCGGCAGCTGGAGAGACTGGGTCCTGGAAACCCTGTGACCTTTGAGAAACAATGATAATTATAAAAAGACTTCAGGCCTTTTGTTTACAGGGTTACTATGGGACGTGCTCAACTCAACAGCAATCAGC
>NW_006399908.1:4604391-4659402 GCF_000299155.1 Elephantulus edwardii | reverse complement strand
TGGAGAGGGACATCGTGCTTGGGAGGGTGGAGGGATAGTGCAGGAGGGGAAGACCCTCTATGAGATGGATTGTTTCGGTGACTGGGGTAATCAGGATGGGTGTGTCAGAGGCAGTGCGGTTGGCGCAGGATAGAGCAGGGTTTAGAGCTGTTGTGCATAGGGTAGCTATGAGTCGGAAACGGCTCGATGGCACATAACAACAACATATTAAAAAAAATCACACCTGCATGGAAATAAAACACTGCTTTTAAGCCAATGTAGATTCACAGCAAGTTTATAACTCAGAATAGAATGTCTCAATCTTAAATCTTTATAGGAGCAAAAGGAATCATCTTTCTCCCAAGGAAGGGCTGGTGGGTTAGCAGCAAAATCCTTTAACCACTACACCACCAGGGCTTATGCTAGGTCATAATGTTGTTGTTATTGTGTTCCAATGAGTTAGAATTGACACATAGCTGACCCTCCAGAGGCATTTAATTGCATGGAAGGAGATTGCCCATATTTATTCCACAGAACAGTTGGTGATTCGAACAGTGTACCTTCAGGATTGCTAGGCCACTAAGAAGCACAGTGACTCCCAAAACACAAATTGGCTACCATGTCAAAGAAATATTAGTTAATTGGAAGTCAAGTCCTAAAGATCTGGACAAATGTACAAGGTTGAAATAAGTTAGCACTATTAACTACTTCAATCATAAAACAAGCTTCTCTTGCTTTGACTTATTGCTCAATAAGCAATATCTCAATTTTAATTTGATTTTCCATGTAGTTTTCCTGTAACTGTATTGGTTTTGATTTCCATGATACTTGTAAGTTCTTATTTTAAGCTAATGCCTATATAGCCTAATAAGTAGATTTATTTTCTTGTGAATTTAGCAGCAAGAGTCCCCTAGAGAGTTTAGTAACTAACTAATGAACTTTTGGATATGCACTGATTAACCACCGAACTCAGAAGACTTCGCACAATTAAGACTACAGTGTACAAAGAAGTCACCCTGAACCACACTATCAGTGAACACAATTTCCTCACTGTGAGTCATAAAATATGGCAAATAAATATTCAATTAATAACTCATTAGCAGTAAGAGTGGTTATACTATCAGTGGGTATGTTTTTCTCAACATTGCTTATAGAACTATGCTGTAGTGTTCTAACAAAAATAAGTGAATACTTTTTTTTGAATGCCCAAAAATAATCAATTCTGCTATTATTGCCTTAATAAATACACAAACCCCAAACCAAAGAACAACAACAAAAAGTATTTACTTCTGTGGGATTGATTCCAACTCACAGCAACCCAAATGGTTTTCTCTAGGTTATTAATTTTTAGGAAGGAGATTGATTGTCCATCTTTCTTTTGCAGAGCTGCTGGTGGATTCAAACAGTCAACCTTTGGACTAGTAGCCCAACAAAACATTCACTATGCCACCAAGGGTCCTCAATGAATGCATACAAACCCAAGACCTTTGTTGTTGAAATAGGTCCTACTCATAACAGTCCTCTGTTGAGTTTCTGAGGCTATAAATGTTTACAGGAGGAGACTCTCCGTCTCTCTCCTCCATCTAGATCCTGGTAGATTTAAAACATCAATCTTATGGCTAGCAACCTGATTTAACAATGTCACCATAATTGATTAATTATTTGTTCTTTTTATACATATTCATCGAGCGTGATTTTCTTTTTCCACTTTTCATTGCATGATTTCTGCTTGGTTATTGGCCATGTCATAATTATAAGTTTTCCAATTTTGTTGCAAAAAAAATAAAAATTTAGCAAAAATTAGGATACTATTTAGATAATATACCCTTTCTGGTAATGTTGCTGTTGTTGTTGAGTACCATACACACAGAACTGACCAATAGCTGGTAGCTTCCAACTGCGTGCCCTTGTGAGGTAATGAAGCTTTTTGCTATGAAGGAATCAGAGCTCCCTCGTTACTGGTAGTATATATATATTTTTTTATTTATTTATATATATTTATATATATATATATATATTTTATTCAGTCCTAAAGAAATATATATAATCTTTTGACCTAGAATTTATGATTTTTGTATACATATAGTTCCAAAGCTGAGTATCCAAACCAAGACAGACGAGGAAGAAAGATTGGCCATCCACTTCTGAAGTAACAGGCCTTTGAAAACCCTACAGACAATAGGGCAAAACGCTTAGAGTAGATGAGCAGATATGACACCTGAGGCTGAGCCCTCATATTGGGAAACATGACTAAGTAACTACACAGTAACTAGTGTAATGGGGTAAGTGTGTTGGAGACAGTGAGATTGGCATAGGATAGAGCAGAGTAGAGAGCTGTTGTACATGGGTCGCTATGAGTCATAGGTGACTCAATAGCACATAATGACAACAACAATATATATGGGAAATATGCATATATTTAATTTTCCAAGTAAACCAGATTCTAAGTCAAAAGAATCTATTTCATCAGGCTTAAATTAATTATTTAAAATAAAGTTCTGTCTTTTGGTTCCAAATCATCAAATAGGAAAGCATCAAAATTAAATCAAAGGAAATATCAGTATCATTAATGGTGCAATAATCCCATCTAGCAATTGCTGGCACTTCTGTTTTAAACCAGGAAATTTTAATTTGATGCTTCACTAAGTATTTTGAATAATTTAAAATATTTGCCAACCTCATTTTTCTGAAGTTAATTTGTTAAATACTCTAAATATTTTTCCCACTAACTAAAGCATACTTACAGAAAGAAAGGGTTTAAGTTACAATAAGAAGGGAGCAATTCATTAGTATGTCTATTAGCACTCTTGTACTGCATCCCTATTTTTGGATTTGTTTATCTTAACTTCTTAGCACAAATGAGGTCCTTGCTATTAGCAAAAATGAACTAATATAGCATCAATTATTATACTGTCCAACTTCTAAAATGTTAGACGAGACATTTCTTGATATGTTCAAGATGTATACTTTTTAATGTTAATGTTTAAATCAATTAAAAGAGAAACAAACAAATATTGTTGTGTAGGTACAAGAAACCTTGAAGAAAATCAAAGCACAATTTTCTAAAAGTTCTAACTCATTACCTCTCTTCCAAAGTTTAAAATTGGCACAAATCAGGGAATATAATAGACAGCATGATATTAAATAATTATAGGACACAATTTAAATTGTTAAATTATCACCATAACTATTTATGGTATCACAGTAAGCAAAAAAAGCACAGAGTTTCTTTCTGGTTATTTCTAATACCTCTCATGTTTCAAAATACTTCTGTGCTTCATAGGGTGTCAATTGCGTATTTTTCACAAGCATATTACGAAGACTTTCTGTGAAAACCTCTGTGGATAGACTTAATATACAACTTAATATACAGCAACTGAGCGTCTTTAATATTATATCACACAAAAATATAAAAGTTTTCTTGTTTGGCCAATATGTGATATTTAACTCTAAACATAGACAAACTTTGTAAATAAACCAGTATAAAATTTTAAGAAAAATTCAATAAAATAGTTTCTCTGAAAAAAAAAAATTTCAAAAGTGTTCAGTTTTAATTGTAGTAGTAATGAACTTTGCATGATAAAAAGGCAGGAAATGGAAAAGTTCTAAAATGTGAACTATGCATTAATAATCCCCTTGATATTGCCCCCACTTAGTCACTGAATAAATTGAGTGCATTTAAAAAAAAAAAGCAAAACAAAACAAGAAGAAATGACAGAACAAATTAGCTTTCCTCCTTCTCATGGAGGTAGCATTCATGAAGTTTGTGTGGATAGTGGATTGTGTGGATGTGAACCCTAATGGCTTTAGTCCTGATAAGAATAAACCTTGAGAAAAGTTTCTATGACAGTACCAAAATGCTGCTTAAAGGTAATACCTAGTGGATGAAATTTTTTCCTACCTGTAAAGGAGATCAAAATATTGAACATTTTAACTTTTAGAACTTTAAGGAAGCACTTTTCAGCTTCACTGCAACTGATAGTCTCCAACACCCACCAGTCTGGGGAAAAAATCAGCCTGCATACCTACAGTAACAGGTCGGAAACCCAAGCGCCTACAGAGGGCAGGCTGGTGGGAATGAAGCAGGAAGCCACTGCAGTGCACTGGAGAGCCAAGTCCTTTCTGGAGGAGCAACTCCTGCTCCACTCCAGATAATTGTGGCAAGGTAGGAATGTTGACCTAGTGTTCCCACATTATCCAGTTTTTCAGGCTACATTATTGGAAGTTGAAGACATGAAAACATCTGATGAACCAATCTGCACCACCTTGGACTCAGATTGGAAGATAAAGAAAAAGTTTAAAGAATGTGGCCAATAAAGGCGGGTAGTACCTGGAAATATTAACCGACTCCCACTGTAAAAATGAGACTGATTTCTAAACAATAGAGGTTATTTTAGGCCACCATCGAAGTCCAAGACAAAATGTTGAAATAAAAACTCAACACTCCTCCTCGTCCCCATTTCAAGCAGAGTCCCAAGCAGACACAGAAAATGAATGGAGGCAAGGAGTGTGACGTAGGGGACAAGGATGGAGGTCTTCCAGCTATACAAGTTCCTGTGGGTTGGCAGCGTCGAGTGGATCAAAATGGAGTGCTTTATGTCAGTCCCAGTGGGTCTTTGTTATCTTGCTTGGAGCAGGTTAAAACATACCTGCTTACTGACGGAACATGCAAGTGTGGCTTGGAATGTCCTCTTATCCTTCCCAAGGTGTTTAATTTTGATCCTGGTGCTGCTGTAAAACAAAGAACTGCAGAAGATGTTAAGGCAGATGAAGATGTCACTAAGCTATGCATACATAAGAGAAAGATCATTGCAGTGGCCACACTTCATAAAAGCATGGAAGCCCCACATCCTTCTCTGGTGCTCACCAGTCCTGGAGGAGGAACAAATGCAACTCCAGTAGTACCTTCTCGGGCAGCAACTCCAAGATTAGTAAGAAATAAGTCACATGAAGGAATTACAAATTCTGTAATGCCTGAATGTAAGCATCCTTTCAAGTTAATGATTGGATCATCAAACGCCATGGGAAGATTATATGTACAAGAACTGCCTGGGAGCCAGCAACAAGAACTTCACCCCGTCTACCCCCGGCAGAGATTGGGCAGCAGTGAACATGGACAGAAATCTCCATTCCGGGGCAACCATGGCGGCCTGTCCAGTCCAGCATCATCAGGATCCCAGATATATGGAGATGGCTCTATCTCTCCAAGGACTGACCTACTTGGAAGCCCTGATGTTTTCACAAGAAATAATCCCGGGTTTCATGGCGCTCCCAATTCTAGCCCTATTCACCTGAATAGGACTCCACTTTCTCCACCTTCAGTAATGCTACATGGTTCTCCTATACAGTCATCCTGTGCAATGGCTGGAAGGACTAATATACCTCTTTCCCCAACCTTGACTACAAAGAGTCCAGTAATGAAAAAACCAATGTGTAATTTTTCAACTAATATGGAAATACCACGAGCAATGTTCCACCACAAACTACCCCAAGGCCCACCACTCCCTCCTCCACCTTCATGTGCTCTTCAGAAAAAGCCATTAACATCTGAGAAAGGTCCACTTGGCATTCTTGACCCTATTCCTAGTAAACCAGTGAATCAGAACCCTGTTATCATTAATCCAACCAATTTCCATTCAAATGTCCACTCTCAGGTACCTGTGATGAATGTAAGCATGCCTCCTGCTGTTGTTCCTTTGCCAAGTAATCTCCCCTTGCCAACTGTAAAACCTGGTCACATGAATCACGGGAGTCATGTACAAAGAGTTCAGCATTCAGCTTCAACCTCCCTGTCCCCTTCTCCAGTGACATCCCCAGTGCACATGATGGGGGCTGGAATCGGAAGGATTGAGGCATCCCTCACGTTCATCTTCCACGTCATCAGATCATGGAAATTTCATGATGCCACCTGTAGGACCCCAAGCCACTTGTAGTGGTATTAAGGTTCCACCCAGGTCACCAAGGTCAACAATAGGGTCCCCAAGACCATCAATGTCATCAAGCCCTTCTACCAAGTCCGATGGATATCATCAGTACAAGGATATCCCAAATTCATTGATTGCTGGAATGAGTAATGTACTAAATACCCCAAGCAGTGCAGCTTTTCCTACTGCATCTGCCGGAAGTGGTTCTGTAAAGAGTCAGCCTGGTTTGCTGGGAATGCCTTTAAATCAGATCTTGAACCAGCACAATGCTGCCTCCTTTCCAGCAAGTAGTTTACTCTCAGCAGCAGCCAAAGCACAGCTAGCAAATCAAAACAAACTTGCTGGTAACAACAGTAGCAGCAGTAGCAATTCTGGAACTGTTGCCGGCGGTGGCAACACTGACGGACATAGCACTTTAAACACCATGTTCCCTCCTACTGCCAACATGCTTCTCCCAACAGGTGAAGGGCAAAGTGGCCGAGCAGCACTAAGAGATAAGCTGATGTCTCAGCAAAAAGACTCGATGCGGAAAAGAAAACAGCCACCTACCACAGTGTTGAGCTTGCTCAGACAGTCTCAAGTGGATAGTTCTACAGTTCCTAAACCCGGACCTGACTTGCTAAGGAAGCAGAGTCCAGGTTCCTTTCCCATCAATTCAATGTCTCAGTTACTTCACTTGAGTAGCAATAGTTCCCCAGCTTGTGGGGGCTCAAATACTGCTTTGCCTTGCTCTGCTAACCAGCTGCATTTTACCGATCTCAATATGAACTCCAGTGTTCTTCAGAATTCACTGACACAGAACATACCTTTAGGAGGGGAAGCCGTGCACTGCCACAATGCAAACACTAACTTTGTTCACAGTAACAGTCCAGTCCCAAACCACCATCTTGCAGGTTTAATAAATCAGATTCAGGCTAGCGGGAACTGTGGGATGCTCAGTCAGTCGGGCATGGCTTTAGGAAATTCATTACATCCCAATCCACCTCAGTCAAGAATTTCAACGTCCTCCACTCCAGTGATACCAAACAACATTGTTAGCAGCTATAATCAAACAAGTTCTGAAGCAGGTATGGTTTTATTAGAGAAAAGTACCCAAAGGTACTAAACTTTTCTACGTTGTTTTTTTTTTTTAATTTGTACCAAAATATTTATTATGATAAGAGATGATTCTGTCCCCATTGTGAAAATCTCATTTCTTTAGTATTTATAATTTTATTTACAGAACGCTAAATGTTTGTCTATTAGAAAGAATGACAGCGGAGGGTATTCCATGTGTTTTCCGTTATTTGTTGTCAATCTGTGTCATTTTGAGTATTGTTTGGCTTTCAGTTGTTCATATAATCATTGGACTTTTAAACTGCAGAAGAAGCCATAGAAGGCAGGGATGCCTGATTTATGAGATGCGTACATGGTCTATGGCAACATGAGAGCCGTTTCCTTAGGTCTTGTGTGTATTCATGTAGGTAAAGCTCCACTTGGAAAACTCAAAAAAGGCAAAACTAATCAGATATTTTCTTTTCTTGCTGCTGGCCAGAAATAGGTAAATGGACAGGAAAAGGGTAACTAGAAGCTGTATGACTTAGAAAGCCATCTTCTAATGTTTTTTTAATCCTAGTTTGCTATTTTCTTACAATTTGTTTGAGAACATTCAAGAATGGATATTGGCTATTCCCTTTATAAAAATAATAATAATTTATGTTTTCTAATAAAAAAGGCTTGAAAACATGAAAAAAAAAAGAACTTTAAGGAAGCAGAGTATAAAGTGATAGATCTGGCTTTTATCAAAACAAAACTAAAAAAAATAATCAACAACGCACCAGACAAAGAATATTTTTCAAAAGGTGCAGACAATATCCTTCCCCATATCTCAGAGTTTTCTTGTTGTTGAGATGTAACCCAAACGGAAGGATGTAGACTTGATCTCAACCTCGGAAAGCAAAAATCGTCACCATTAAACTAATTGGCAACATCGTGATATTTGGAGGAAAGGCTGAAGTTGTCAACAATTGCATTTTACTAGGATCCAATCAACCCCTATGATAGAAGCAGTCGAGAAATCAAAAGTTGCCTTGCATCCAAAGTTCTATCTAATGAGCAAGGATGACCGTTTAAAGACTAATGTGCACCTGATCCAAGTTATGGTATTTTCAACTGCTCCCTATGCCTCTAAAAATTGAACAATGAACAAAGAAGTTTGAAGAAAAATAGATGCCTTTGGACAGTGGTGCTGTAGAAGGATATTGCATATCCCATAGACTACTACATAAACAACAAATAAATTTGTCACGAAGGAAATGTTCTATCCAGGATGCTCCTTAGAGACTTCTTCTCACTTACTTTGAATGTATTTTTCAAAGGAAAAATAGTCTTTGGAGAGACCCATGAAGCTTGGAAAGTTAGAGGACCAGAAAAAGATAGGCAGATGCTTAACACGATGAATTGATGTGAACTTCAGTATGACAGAAATAGATTTGAGCATGATAAATATTATGAGGGTGGTGTAAGGTGGGAAAAGTCCCAGATCTATTATTCGTGAGGTTCCTTTGAGCCTTTGTTGACTGGATGGCACCTGACAACAATATATCACAGAGATTTCAACTTGTTGACTGCAAAATACTTCTTTGGAAAAATGTGTCCTATTGCTTCGTGCAGTCCAGTTTATCCATAACTCTAAAAATACTGCCAGCCTGCCAGAGCTGCCTTAAAGTGGCATTTTCGTCATCTGATCCAACACTCAGACTATTTGACCATCCCAAGGGATGGCAGGGCTGCCCGGGGCTGTGTTCTCGCCGTGTTTCTACAGTCCAAAACACATTTGCTGTTCTGAAAATCTCATTTCTCTCTCCTGACCACAAATCATGTAAAACTTCTAAGTCATATTAGCTACAATCACTGTTTAAGCCTAGTGAGGGGGGAATCCCCTTTGATGTGCGTTAGGGAATAAAGAAACACATAAAACTTTGAAATTGCCCATCGTCCATCAGTGTTAATAGTGCTTTAATAATCAAACCACACTGAGTCATCAAAGTCGACAAGAAACTATTTACTGCAGAGCTGTAAATTCCCAGTGTAGTCATTATGTGCAAATGTACCTGGAAGCTGCTGTTTCACTTAGTTTATGATCATGTGCCAATAACAAAATTAACTGTGATGGTTACAATAAGCTGCTTTCAGAGATGAAAGACCTTACAAAGAAAGTTTCTGCTATCGCTTATGGAGTAGACTTCCATTGAACACGTAAACAATAGAGAACACACAAAAGCCAGAATCTTTTAGTCTGTCTGGTTTTGTTCAGGGAAGTAGTTGTAAGGGAAAGAAGGTAAACCAAATACTTCTCAGTGAACCAAAGAAACAAATCTGGGTTTTTTTATGTTAGCATATCTCAAAATAAAGTAAATGGCACCACGTATAGACAAGTATTTCTCCTTCAGATGAAGGAATTGTCTCAATTTCTGTGTGAATTGGGAAGAGATGACACATAAAAATATAAATCCCGGGGCAGAAAGAGGTAATGTGGCCTCCATATTTACACAGTTATCTCACTTCGGGTCAGATCCTCTTAAGATTTGTTTATAGAAATTGGTTAGTATAAAGACCTAACCATGTGATACTACCAGTGATAGTCTGCCTATGATAAAAGTGAAGGTGGCACAATTTATTCGGCATAAATAAACTCAATAGATTCTGGACTTAATAGAATTAAACTCAGCACCTTGAGTTGACTCCACCTCGCGGTTACCTGTAAGGTTATAAGCCTACATCTTTCCAGAAACAGAGTGTCATATCTTTCTCTCACAGAACGGCTGGTGGTTTTAAACCTCTAACCTTTTGGTCCGATGTCAAGTCTTTAAATACTTTGGTACTTGGAACGTAGCACAAAGTCTAAAATATTACTGGGGATTTTCAGTTGTTAATTTGAAGTTTTCTTGTATTTTTCTTTAAAAGTTTATTTCTTCACACGAAGTAGATGAAGGAATTGATGGAATAGTATTTGACAATTTCAACAAACGGATGCTGCCCTGGATGAGCTCACCAGGCTGCACCAAGAAATCTAGAGGACAACTACCTGGCCGACTGACTGGAAGAGATCCATATTCATTCCCATTCTAAAAAATGGTGACCCCACAGAATGTGGAAATTATCCAGTAATATCACTGACATCAGACACTAGCAAAATCTTATTTTAACAAATTGTGGCTAATCTTGAGTAAAATGAGAATCCCAGAGTTCTTGATTGTTCTTATGTGAAACCTATATTTAGACCAGGAAACAGTCCTCAGAACAGAGCAAAGAATAGTTCAAAGTCAGGAAAAGAGTGTCAGAGATGCATCCTGTCTCCATACGTTTTCAATGTATATGCAAAACAGATCATTTGGGAGGCTGAGCTTTATGAGGAACAGTATGGCATCAGAATTGGAGGAAGATTCACAAAAAATTTACATTAGGCAGATGACACAGCCTTGCTTGCTGAAACTGAAGAGGACCTAAAGCACTTGCTGCAGAAGGTCAAGGATTGTAGTCTTCAATATGGATTGAAGCTAAACATCAAAAAGATGCAGATTCTTGCCACTGGGCTAACTGGCAGCACTGTGATAGGTGGAGAAGAGATTGAGATTGTTAACAGTTACAGCTTGTTTGGCTCCACAATCAATACTCAGCACCAGCAGTCAGGAAATCGAAAGACAATTTGCAATGGGAAAATCTGTAGTCAGAAACTTCTCCAGAGTACTGAAGAGCAATGATGTCAGTCTGGTGACTAAGATGTGCCTGATCCAGGCCATTGACTTCATAATTAATTGCTGTGCACAGAGAGCTAGACAATGACTAAGGATAACAGAAGAAGAATCAATGCCTTTGAGTTGTGGTGCTAGAGAAGGGTCTTAAACATATCCTGATCACCAAGAAAACAAATAGATCCGTCTCAGAGAGGATGAAGTCAAGTGTCTCCTTGGAGGCTAGGATTTTGAAGCTCTGTCTCACATGCTTTGAACACATGGACAGGATGTACTAGTCCTTGGAAGAGGACATCATGCTTGGAAGGGTGGAGGACACTGCAGGAGAGGGAGACCCTGGATCAGATGGATTGATACAGTAACTGCAGTAATGGGCATAGGTGTGTTGGAGTCAGTCAGTGAGACTGGCTCAGGACAGGGAAATGTTCAGAGCTGCTGAACATAGAGTCGCTATGGATCTCAACAGGTGACTCGACATCACACATGACAACAATAAGATAATGCAATATTTTGAAATGAAATTAAATATCTGACTTGAGGGATAAACACAAAGGACCTTATATAATCTAAGGCTCCATAATGGAGCAAAGATCTCTATATTCTACTTTTATCTTTGAAAACTTGTTCTTAAGAGCTGTTAAGTCTATTTTGATTCATACTGATCCTATGAAAAAAAAGATGTGAATCTTGCCCATTCTGCTCCATACTCACATGTTCTGCTCTTCTGCAACCCGTTGTTCCAGTAACTATGTCAATCTACATAGTGTAGTCTTCTTATGTCTCTGACCCTTCACCCTTCCAGAATCATGACTTTGTCCAAGGATTTCTTCCACCTGACAATATGTTGAAAGTGTGTGTGACACTTTTTATCAGCCTTTCCTCTAAGGAGCACCTTGGTTGCACTTGCTTAACAGACTTATTTGTTCTTTTTTGCAGTCCATGGGATATTCTGTACTTTTCTAAGATGCTACAACTCAAAGGCATCAATTCTTCTTCTGTCATCTTTATTCACTGTCTACCTTTCAGATGCATAAGAAGGAATTGAAAAGAACATGACTTGCATCCAGCAGACCTCATTCTTATTTAACTGCTCTTTAGCATTCTCAAATGGTCTTTTGCTCTTCTGATTGCAACACTTCTTTTAATTTCTGTACTGTTGTTATCATAGGTATTGATTGTGGAACCAAACAAAATATAGTCTTAGCAACTTTAATCTTTTCTCTGCCTGTCTTGATGTTGTCTATTGGTCCAACGGTAAGGATTTTGGTTGGCTTGTTGTTGAGATGTAATCCATTTTGAAGGCTGTGGTATTACACTTTGTTGATGAATCTCCCTCCAGTCGTAATGCCATATTTCTTCTTTATGCAGTTCAGCTTCGCATATTATTTGCTCAGCATACATATTGAATAAGAATGGAGAAAGAATAAAACTCAGACACATGCTTTTCCTTATTTTAAAATAGGCATTGTCCCTTTGTTTTGTCAGAGACATACAGCTTTTGCACAAGAACTATTAAGTGCTCTAGGATTCCCATTCTCTTGAATATTATTCTTGATCTGCTATAATCCACACAGGCAAACATCTTTGCATTGTGAATAAAGCAAATATAAACACCTTTCTGAGTATTTTTGGCTTTCAGCCAAGATCCATTTGCGAGGAACAATGCTCTCTCATTTCACAGACTCTTCTGAATCCAGCTTGAATATTAGAAGTTCCTTGTCAATGTAAAAGTCCAATCATTTGAAATAATGTTCAGTAAGATTTTACTTTCATGTGATATCAATGATATTATCTGATAATTTCCACATTCTGCTAGATCACCTTTTAAAGGAAAGGAAACACAACTAAATAACTCCCAGTCATTTTTCCAGATAGTTGTCTTCCAAAATTCTTTGAAGAAATGTTAAATACTGGTAGTGGAGGCCCAAATTGAAGCTGAAGAACACAAAACCAAATTCACAAGAATAAAAATACAATTTTTAGTCTATCCCATTTTCATTTATAAGTCCTCTCAAGAGTAGATTTGATGTATTAAACACTAATGATTGAAGTCTAGATGTATTGTGGATGATATCCAGGATATCATCTATCCTAAAAGAAAAAGATCATTACAATGACAGAGGAGGAATAAAAGTTTAAAATGGGTGTCAGAAGAGGTTCTTGAAACTGCACCAGAACAAATAGGGTAAAACAAAGAAATGGAATGGAATGAAGAAAGAAATGATGAAATACTGAGGATAAACAGAAAACTTTAAAGAACAGTTTGAGAAGAACAAGTAAAGGTGCAAAGAGCTGGAATTAGGAAATAATAATGCAAGAATATGATCAGCATTTCTTAAGCTGAAAGAACTGAACCAAAAACTCAAGCATTATGTGGATTCCAACAGTTCTATGGGCACATTCTTCAATGGCACAGGAAGCATCCAAAGAAGATGTAAGGAACATCCAAAGCCACTGTACCAAAAACAATTGGTCAACACTGAGACACTTAAGGAAGCAGCATTTGATCAAAACCTAATGATAATGAAGGAAGAAGCTACACTTAAGGTCCACGGAATTGGTAGAGCATAAATAGACATGCTTCGATGAATAGACGCAGAACTTGACAGTTTCACATGTCTGAAAAGAAAGTGAAAGTTCTAGGATGAAAAAAATAAGGGGGAAAAACATGTGAAGTACACTGAAACTGAAATTGAGAATAACATTGATAAAACTAGCAAGTAAATAAAGTTCCCTGTTGGTAAAGAAAAAAAAAATTGATCCATGACTTTCTGGCTAGTACACACCCCTTCCTTGTTCATGGACTGGTGCTTCCCTGATTTATAAACAAGCTAAGTTCCAAAGCTCATTTATCTTTTGGGAACAATGCTACAAATGGTTAGATTTCTCGGCTATCACACAAAGTATGTTAAACCAAGTGTCCAAATTATTGCAGCTTTTGGATTTTAAAATAGATTTGCATATACTTCAATAATAAAATGAAACCAAACCAAAAGAGAAATGTTTCACATTAATTTAAAAATAAGTCTACCTTCAGTGCCAGTGTTAGCAGACATTTAATGAGAAAAAGAGAAGGAAATGACAAGGAGACATCACTGAAGAATCTAAAATTACTTTCTCTGAGTTACAGAAGTTCAGAATAATGGCATTACTACTTTGTCTCTATAATATTACTCTACACAATATAATTAACTAATTCACCTGCTGGGAGCTCTGGTGGCCCACTCCACGGGGAGATGCACTGCTAACACAATCCTTGTGCCTCCTGGCAGTTCAAGTCCATCAATGGTTACTTAGGAGAACAATGGACAATCTCTGCCCAAGTAATTTACAGCCGCAGAAATCTATTGAATGAAAAATCAACTTCAAGCTGGTTCTGAAGCAAAGACAATGAATTTTTGTGTCGTCTTCCTACAGTAACACAATTGTATTCTAAATATCTTTAATGATTGTGTTCTAAATATCTTTAACATGTTAGTGTGGTAGCCTGGTTTAGCTCCAGACTGCTATTCAAGGATTAGCAGTTCAAACCCATCAGTCTCTGAGGAAAAAGTTGTGGCTGTCTCATTTCTTAAACATTACAGCTTTCAGGACCTAATGGGGTAATTCTGTTCTATTCCACAAGATTGCTATGAGTCAGAATCAAGACTTCAGTTATTTTGACATTTTCAGTTGTGTGTGTGTGTGTGTGTGTGTGTGTGTGTGTTAAAGCAAGAGACAGAGTGAGAGTGGGGACTAAGTGAAAAAGTGAAAGAGTGGAATCTCAGTTAGTAAATTGAGTAATATAAAGAGAAAGAAACCTGAAAATGAAAATTAAAATCAAATAAAGAAGTAAATGTTGTTGTTGTTGTTGTGTACCATCGAGCTGGAACCAACCCACAGCTGACCCTTCGGCAGGTTTTCAGGGGCGGTTAATAGCACCAGCGGAAGTTGCCCATCTTTCTCCTGTGGACCAGCTGGTGGCCTCGAGCTGCGTGTCATCTGGGTTGCAGCACAACGTCTTGCCACTAGACCACCAGAGGTCCCTTAATAAACAAATGTAAACTGGATTAAACCAGGCTGCTCCTTGGAGGCAACGATTCTGGGGCTTCGTCTGACATACTTTGGACATGTTGTAAGGAGAAACAGGTCTTTAGAGAGGGACATCATGCTGGGTAGAGTAGAGGGACAGCGCAGGAGGGGAAGACCCTCTATGAGATGGATTGACTGGGGTAATCGGGATGGGTGTGTCAGAGGCAGTGTGATTGGCACAGGATCGAGCAGGGTTTAGGGTTGTTGTGCATAGGGTCACTATGAGTCGCAAACGACTCGACAGCACATAACGACAACAAACTGCAAAGTAATTTTCTTGAAGTCCTAGGGAAGAAAATAAAAGGATGAAAGAACACAATGGGGTAAAAGTTGAATATAAACATGCTGTTGTTGTTATATGCCATCAAATCGCTTGCGACTCATAGTGACCCTATGTACAAGAGCTCCATCCTGTGCCAGCCTTATTGACTCTGACACACCTACTCCCACTATCCCAATCACTGAATCCATCCATCTTATCAAGGAACTTCCTCTCTTGCACTGTCCCTCCATCCTCCCAAACATGATGTTCCTCTCCAAGGACTGGTCCCTCCTTGCAACATGTCCAGAGTATGTCAGATGAAGCTTCAGAGTCCTTACCTCCAACAAGCAGCCCGGTTTTACCCTCTCCAGGATGAACCGCTTTATTCTCCCAGCAGTACATGATATATTCAATACTCTTCTCCAGCACCACAGCCCAAAGGCATCAATTCTTCTTCTACCATCCCTAGTCATTGTCCAACTCTCTGATGCATAGTAGCATGCAATTGCGAAGACTATGGCCTGGATCAGGCACACCTTGGTCTCCAGCCTGGCATCGTTGCTCTTCAGTACTCTAGAGAGGTCTCTCACAGCTTACTTTCCCAATGCAATTCATCTCTTGATTTCCTGGCTGCTTGTACCAATAGTGTTGATTGCGGAGCCAAGCAAACTGCAACTGTCAGTCTCAATCTCTTCATCATCCATCATGATGCTGTCAATTAGCCCAGTGGTGAGAATCTTTGTTTACTTGATGTTGAGCTTCAATCCATATTGAAGGCTACAGTACTTGACCTTCTGCAGTAAGCACTTAAGGTCCTTCTCAGTTTCAGCAAGCAGGGTTCTGTCTTCTGCATAACTCAGGTTGTTGATGAATCTTCCTCTTATCCTGATACCACATTCCTCCTCATAGAAGCCCAGCTTCCCAGATGATCTTTTCTGCATATAGACTGGAAAGGTATGGAGACAGAATACATCCTTGGACGGCATCCTTCCTGATTTTCCAGCTGTCTCCTTGCTCTATTCTGATGACTGCCTCTTGGTTCAAGTATAGGTTTTGCATAAGCACAATCAAGCTGGTCCCTAAGTGAAAGTTAAATAAATAAAGTTCAGCTATTCTAGTTGTACCCATTTTTGTTCCATTTATTAACTCATTTAGAAGCCAGTCTATGTCAATGACAAAAATACAGGAAAAAAAGAGTGCAAAAATAATACAATAAGGTTTAAAAAATATATTTTACCAAATGCAGTGCAATCTACCACAAAAATTTTGTTGTGCTTTTTCCCTCCATATAAACTGCGTTGTTTGAGGTTTCTTCAAATATTTAAGAAATATTTATTGAACATCTAAGACAAGTTAGACACCGTTCCAGACATGGAAAATGCTTTGGAGGTAGTGGTGGTTTTGTTAGGTGTCATTAAGTCAAGTACGACTGCTAGCAACCAAATGAACAACAGATCTGAACCTAGTCCGATTCTTTGCTATCCTCACACTTCCCCACACAGAGCCCATTGCAACAGTCATTTCGTTAATCCATGTGATTGAGGGTCTTATTCTCTTTTGCTGATCATCTACCTTTATAAGCATGATGCCCCTCTTCTTTCTTTAAAAAAAAATATTTTCTTAATTTTAATGAACATTCACAGAGATTTTGGATTTCCATTCATTCATTGTTGCACTTTTCTCCCTGCCAAACCCTCCCTCCTCTCAGTTCACTCCTGTCTTTGAAAAGTAAAAGAAAAATTCTTTCTTTGGTATACAATCCCCCCGCACCCTTCCCACCACCTCCAGTACATTCCACTATGCAACCTTAATTCTGTACTCTTGTGATAACCATAATACCCTATCTTATATCCCTCTTCTAACAACATGTCCATAGTATGTGAAAGGCAATATGAAAAATGCATTGGGGAACACAAATGACACCTTTTCTCTTTGCTGTTCACCTCTTATTCTAGACTGTTGTCATTCGAATAATGCTGGGGAAGGGATGGGGGGAGGGAGGAAATTGTTGCAACAATGGATGATACTATTATTTATTTTTTTAAAGTGAACTGGGGTAGGGAGGAAAATGTGCAACAATGAATGAATGAAAATCCAACTTTTCTGTAAACTTCTGTTAAAATTACAATAAAAATATTTTTTTTAAAATTACATCTGTTCATGGAAGAATTTTTTTTTCATGAGTCCACAGTCCCGTCTCTTAATAATGAACATTTCAATTCATTTTCAAGTTTCCTGTAAAGGACATTTTTCAAAAGGGTCTTATAATAACATTTCCTTCCTTGGGAATGTAGTTTTGTCAGACAACTTGCTCTTCAAAAGTCCTCTTACAACAATATTTAGTATGAATTTCAAGTACTTTTTTCCCATTAAGTGCACAAAATAATTTTTTCTGAAAAAAATTGAAATATTTCTATAGCCTTGCTTCAAGTTTTCTGTTACATAACGATACTAGACAAAAACATTTTTCTTCTGGAAGTGATTTCACTATTAATTGATTGTGCTATTTATCTTCCTTAAAATCCACAGAGTATTTCAACATTAAACATTAGTGGCATATAAGCTTCCTGACCACAGAATTACATATTCTCACCTCATGAACCAGCTGTCACATTTTCTTGCCACCATTGATAGCACTGGCTGAGTAAATTCCTCTCTTTTGAAATGTTTTTTTCTTATTTGAAAATATTGCATTCATTTTCAAATGAAACAACTGTTTTGTTTGTTTTTTCTTGTGTACTGTTGAATCAGACCTTATTGGCATAGGAGGAGATTGCCCCTCCTTCTCCAGTTGTACATCCTGTGGATTCAAACTGTGAGCCTTCTGGATTACAGCACAGCTTCTTGCCATTAGGTCACCAGAGCTCCCTTCAAACAAAACAACTTAAACTTGGATTTGAGTTTCTGTAGAATTTATTCTCACTCCTATTGAGTCCAGCTAGAGAGTTCTGGTGGACTAGTGCTAAGAAGCTGTGCTGTAATCACAAAGTCATGTGGTTTGAATCTACTAGCTGCTCCTCAGCCTCAGGTGAAGGATGGGCAATATCCCCTCATGCAATTTGTTGTTGTTGTTGCAATTTACTGCCCCTGAAAACCTGCTGGAAGGTCAGCTATGAATCAAATCCAACTCTAAGACACACAACTACAACAAAATTGAGTACAAAAAGCAATCTTCATTCCTGAATTAAAATTTCGCGTCACTTTTGTGTTGATTTGATATACAGTATAATAGAATATATACTGTTTCAGTCATTTTTGGATAATCTTCATCAATATTTTACCTGTATGTGATAATGAAATTACTCAATAATTTTCACATTGTGTTGGATTGTTCTTCTTGGGAATGGGAGCAAATATGGATCTTTTTCAGTCATTAGGCCTGACAGCTGCTTCCAAATTTCCTGTCATAGACAGTTGGGTACATCCAGGGTTTCATTTGTTAGCAGAAATATGTCAACAGTTATCTCATCTCTGGGCCTTAATTTTTGGTAAGTGTTTTCAACACAGCTTGAACTTCTTCCTTTGTTCCATTGGCTCTTGTTCTTATGGTACTTCCTGAAATTTTTAAGGGTTGATTGATTATTTTTGGTATAGTGATTTTGTGTAGTCCTTCCATCCTCTTTTTTAAAAAGTGATTTTCATGCAATTATTAGTTTACATTGTGTTTCAGCCATATGCATTGTATTTTACATAATCTTTCCTTTACAATGTGTTCAATAAAATCATTCTTACACATTGTCTTTTTTATACATTGCCTTTTATATAATTAATTACCATTGATCTAAGTCTAATAACACACCCTCTTTTCAAGTCCTCATTGAATCTTTTTTATTCCTCCACCAGCCCCCACAATCCACCCACTAACCTCTGCTATCCTAGTTATTTCCATCTTTCCTCTTTGTCTGCCCCCTTTTCACTTTTGGACATTTATACACATCTTACTAGTTATCCTATTTTTACAATAATCATCTTATGCTGTTTGTCCTTATGAAACTGAGTCACTTCACTTAGCATAATACTCTCTAGACCTCGTGCTGCATAGTATTCTATCATATATAATAATTTTCCAATCCATTCATTTGTTGATGGACTTTTGGGCTATTCTCATCCTTTTGCTATTGTGAATGATGTTATTATGAATATAGGTGTATATATCTCCATTTGTGTCTCAGCTCTAATTTCCTTGTGGTATATTCCTAGCAGAGCAATAGCTGGGTCATATGGGATGATTATTTCCACAGATGTAGTCAATCTGATTCCTATGCAGTTCTATCAAGTGGGGTCCATGTGGAAAATCACTTTTGTATTTCTTAAAAAAGACATTTGATGACTTTCTCCTTTTCTGATGACAACATGATGTAAAGTTTGGCTTTATACCTGTCTTTCAGGGGAGTCCTTTCCCGCTTTCTTTTTCCCTGTAACTCTTTTGCATTTCATTACTTTAATAAACCTTTTTCACCTGTTTTGCTAAAAGAAAAAAAGACATTTGCTATGAATAAATCATTGAATGTACAAAATCTAATAATTCATCCTCAGCTTCATTTCTGTCACTAATTTCATACTTTCCTATTATAATTTCTTCCTCATTGTTTCCAACTTTTGCATTCTAATCATCACTATTTATTAATGCATCTTGATTTCATGTTTGAACAATTTCATACTGAAATGTTGATAGAAATCTTCAATTTCTTCTTCTTTAACTTTAGTTGTTGTTGCCTATGTTTGAATAACAATCACGTTAACAGGTCTTCCTGTTTTGTATGTGTCTGGGTAATATCATGTCACAAACAACATTGTACTTTAGAATAGACCTGGAGATTGTCCTTGTAACTGTGAATACAACATAAATTTTCTTCAGTTCTTTGTTATTGGCATAGATGATCACATGATTGTCTGATTCACAGTGGTTCCTGCCAGTCTGTTTCTGTCCACTAGTGCATCAAAAGCCAATCTTCAAGCACTGCATTTCTTTTGGGACAACTTCCAGTTCCTACTTTCATGCTTTATACATTCCACATTCCAATTATTAATGGCTGTTTGCTGTTGTTTCTTTTCACAGTTGAGTGACTTCCCAACTGAGTTCTAGCCCTAATTCTATTACTACCTGTGTACCTTTGTTGTTTATAGGGCTTTAATATGTCTTAATCTAGGAGCATTGCTGCAACCTGTTCGCCATGGTTGGCATTTAGCACGTCAATGGCATAACGTCTAGCATTACAGCAACACACAAACCAGAAGTACAAGCTGGGTTTGGAAGAGGTCTTGGGGCCAGGGACATGGCTGCTAATGTCAGTTAAAGCCTAGCTTAGAGCAGAGAAATCCATGAAAGTGTCTATCTGTGTTTCACTAACTGTGTAAAGACATTTGACTGTGTGGATAACAACAAACTATGGCTAACATTGAGAAGAAATGGAAATACCAGAACACTTCATTGTACTCATGCAAAACTTACAGGTAGACCAAGAGGCTGTTGTGTAAACAAACAAGGCCAGGGAACACTACATGATTTAAAACTAAGGAAGGTGTGCATCATGAAGCTGGGATCTATAAAGAAGAATGTGGCATAAGGATAGGAGGAAGATTCATCAACCACCTGTGTTATGCAATCAGCATGAATTTGCTTATAGAAAGGGAATAGGATCTGAAGGCTTGCTCCAGAGGATTTAAGATCACATTCTTCAATATGAATTGTGTCTAAACACCTCACTATAAGACTCGGTTTATGTGAAACACAGTGCTGAGCAAATTGGCTACCACTATAAGCAACACATTCATTCTTGTCTCACTGGATTCTGTGTGTAGAGGTCATCGACTAGTACAATTGATGTTTGTAGTCTATTAAGGGAGTGGAGCAACAGAGGTATTTACATAAAACTATTATTACTCATGGATTATCTATTTTTAGGAAATTGAGAGAGTATTTTCTGAAATGATATCAATTGCTGTGAAAGGTAAAATGCAGAGGAAACTCGAAGGGGAGGTAGAGAGTTTTCAAAACTCAAGTTTACTGCCGTCTCGTTAGTTCTGACTCCGAACAAACCACCATTCGATGTTTGAGGCCATGAATTGTAATGGGAAGAGAGAGATCTATGTTTTCTTATGAATCAGATAGTATTTTCAAACCACTGTAATCTGACAGGTTTCTGGGTTAAATGAACAATTTAGTACAGACTACATCCTATGGTGATATCTGCATGTGAGGACTTTTACCTCCTTCTTGAATGATGGGCTAACTACATGCACTCTTTATCATCAATTATGCATAATTGCTAAACATTAACAGTAGTATGTATCTAAAACAAAAATGAGACAGAAAAAATATTAAAAGAGTTGGAGCCACGCTAATTTGACTTACTCAGAAAAGTATAAATGTAAGAGTTTTGACTGAAGACTACATTCATAATTTGTGAACTGTGTTTAGAATGTCTTTAACTGTGGTTCATTTAACTTTGCAAAAGAGATATGTCAGTTAAAAGCATGTCTCTGTATTTATTTTCATACTATCAGATGTGGGGGTGAGGGTTAGCGTGTTGTGAATTTCAGTTCAAGCTGGATCTTAGAGATGCCCTCTCACATCTTGAGGAAGGACACATATGAAATGCTTGGTGCTCTTACTGCTTTCTATTCACCCAAAGTGGGTGTCAGCAGAGAGGACTTGGCAGATGAATTGGGGGTCTCTGGCCCAGAGTCCACCAGCACTTGAGTGTGCCAGAATTGTAAAATACTGAAATGTTTGGCCACTCCTGCAGGCTGAGGGATAAGGGCTAGTGTGTTGTGAATCTCAGGTCCAGCTGGACCTTAGGATGACCTCTCACATCTTGAGGAGGGATCCATGTGGAATGCCAAGGGCTCACTTATGACTTGGCACTTAACAACAACAGCAAATATAACAACAACAACAGTGTAGATATAGATCAGTTTGCCTAGTGTACAGACAGTGATGCATCCAAGCCAAAGGTAGGTGACCTTAATCCGTAGCCCTGAAGCCTGTTTTTAATTGTTTTTGCTCAAACATTCTTCTAGGTCATACCCCCTTGGTCTGCCCACTTGGACAGTAGTAATTCATGGTTGCTGTGAAGCTGAACACTGTGACACTGATGTGTCACATGTGTTAATGCTTACCCATGGTGGACAGTGTTTGGTGGAGCTCCCTGATTAAAACAAGCTTGCAAGCAGGAGTGCCATCCACTTCTAAAATAACTTGCCTCTGCAAACCCTATGAAGCTGGAGAAAGGATGTAAGTCATATAACTGTCCAGGTCTTTCATTCATAGGGTCACTATGAGTCTCCTAAGACTTGCTGGCACTTAACAACAACAATAACAACAACAACATCAGATATGTATGTTGCATTTAGAGTCAGTGTAGTTTACACTTTACAAGTTATTCACAGCTAAGGCTCATTCTTTCATTTCACTCTCTACATTTCTTTCATTTATTATAAATGCTTCAATCTCTCAGAATTAAGAGGGTCATCCAGAAATGCATACTACCTGATTAAAATTGATCCTCCAGTTATTTCAATTTCTTTTCTGTCATTAAGTATATGTTGAAATGTTAGAACAAGCTTATAAAATACATGTCCAGACCCTCTCAAGATGAACAAAATTTGACACAGTCATCATTATCTCATCCCACACAATAATTGGTGTCAGAGTATTGTTTTTGTTGTTAGGTGCCTTTGAATCAAATATGACTCATAATGACCCTATGAACAAAAGATCTGAACCCTCTCCTGTCCTGCACCATCCTCACACTTCCTGACACACTGGAGCACAGTTTGATAGTCTCCATGTCAATCCACCTGGTTGAGGGTCTTCCTCTCCTTCACCAACCCTCTACCTTTTCAAGCATCATATTCCTCTTCAGGAAGTAGCCCCTCCTAGCAGCATGCCCAAAGTATGTGAGATGAAGCCTAATTAGTCTTGCCTCCAAAGAGCACTCCAGTTATGTCCTCTCCAAGACGTATGTGTTTGTTCATTTGGCAGTCCATGGGGTGTTTAGTGCTCTTCTCCAACACGACAGCTCAGAAACATCCGGTCTTCTTCTATCATGCTTGTTCATTGCCAGGCTTTCAGATGGATAGCAAGTGATCAGAAATATCATGGCCTGAATAAGACACACCTTCATCTTTAAACTGACATCTTCACTCCCAAGTAGTTTAGAGATATCCCTACCTGTACACTTTCTCAATGCAATACGTCTCCTGTTGTCCTGACTGCTGGTACCAAGGTTGTTGATTGTGGATCCAAGCAAGATGAAGTTGTTGACACTTTCAATCTTTTCTCCATCTATCACGATGTTGCCTATCATCAATCCAGTGGTAAGAATCTTTGTCTTCTTGACATTGAGATGCAATCCTTATTGAAGACTGTATACTTTGATCCCCTGAAACAAGTCTTTCTCACTTTGACCAAAAAAGGTTTTGTCATCAGATTAGACCCTTATAAAAATGTAAGATACGTGCTGGCTGGTACATAATTGCTCAAGTTGCTCCACATCCCTAGAGTTGTCTCATCTCACTAATAGGACTTCTATTTGTCTTAATCTCTAACTCTAGTATTTTTTATTAATAATTTTTTATTGATAACTTGCATCTCTATTGCTAGCTGATTGAGGCTGAGGCCCCATGAGTAGCCCATACCTAGTTAGAGCAACCTTCCTTATCTTTCAAAGGACAGGGAGTCAAAGGGTGAGAGAAGAGGATGATAAACAGTAATTCAAAACATATTACCATATAATTTATGAAATGCTTCAATTAAATGTTTGATGACTGTCATTCAATCTATAAATACCTTTTACTCTTTGTTGAGCAACTGTATGGCTTGCAACACATGGAAAAAAAAATCAGTCTTTGGATATTAAAAATACTTAATGGAATGGAAGGAAACTCTGGTGGCCGAGTGGTAAGAAACTACACTGAAGCCCTGAAGCCATTGCCATTCCATGGGAGAAAGATGAGCAATCTCCTCTTGTGCAATTAACTGCCAGAGGGTCAGCTATGGGTTGATTCCAACTCAACGGTTCACAACAAGAACAATAATGAAATGGAGAATAAACACACATGTAATTGTGAGATGTCTTAAAATATTTCTGTAAATTTTTTCTATTATTTTTGGTAATATGGATTTAACCTAAAGTTAATTATCAAAGTGTGTGTTGTTACTCAGATCAATCATATATTTTCCAAATATTCCATTTAGTTTAAAGTAAAAAAAAAAAAAAAAGAATGTTGGTTCTGTTAGACCTCTCATTAAAGCATTGAAAGTGACTACATTTGGGGGTGAGGGCCTGCTTTAAAGTTCTGGATGATGAGTGGAGCTGCTGGATTCTACAAAGGTGTGTTTTCTATTTTGGTTGAGGCTTGGGTGTGGTCTGTTGCTTGCAATTGATTTTAACCATTCAGTCAAACATTTTTTAAGTCACATATCACTGGTGTGTAAATTTGTTCTGCAGAAGTAACTCATGGTTGTTGTAATGGTAAACACTGTGACACTGATGTGTCAAATGTGATAATAGTTGTCCATAGCAAATAGTGTTTAATTAAAATAAGCTTGGAAGCAGGAGTGGCATCCACTTCCAAAATAGCTTGCCTCCAGAAACTCTATGAACTTAGAGAAACAATGAAAGTTACACGTGTTCAGGATTTTCGACACTTAACTACATTTAGGTTTCATAGAAAGATAAGTGAGATCCTTCAACTACGTAGAAAATGGAAAAGGGAGAAATTATTATTTGTTAAGTGGGAAAAAAGGTATTCCAGTATGCATAACAAGTACTTCAATACTAATTTAGTTTTGATGCAGAATTTGAAGTTAGATATTAATAAGACTTTAGGTTTTATCTCTATTATGCCCTAAGATTTTTTGGGGGGTGGGGGTTTTTTTGGGTTTTTTGAGATTTCTTAGTAGTGCTGTTCATCATACACAATGACTGTGGCAACTGGCTCAAGTGTGTTAAAGATGACTAGGATGGCACAAGGAAGGTCATGGTTCATGTATGTCATTCATAGAGTTACTATGAGTCATTCACAACTCACTGGCACAAAACAGCAGCAATGACTTAGAAAATGCAACAGACCAAGTCACTCATGATCATTCTCTCTGTTCCTCAAATCAACCCAAAATATATGAAACCTCTAGTCAAGTCCAATTCATGGTGCACTTTGTAGGACACAGTAAAACTGCCCTAGGGTCGGGGTGGGAGGGTACTGTAAATCTAATGAAAGTAAATAGCCACATCTTTTTCTCCTGTAGTAGATGATGAGTTTGAACCATAAACTTTTGTTTAGTAGATAAGATTTTAACCACTGTGTCAATAGAGCCCAGGGCTGCTTCTCCTCTAGGCATTCAGCCCATCGGTTTTTATTGTTGTGTTTGGAGGAGGTTTTCCTCCCAATTATATAGATGAGTGAGTACTTATAATTATCTAAATCTTTCTGAAACTCAGATTTAGCCACTTCCAGACAATAGGAACTTTTTTGCATATGGTTATTCTAATACTCTCTTTAGTGTATTTTTGGAGTTTTATTGTGGTTTTAATGAAAGTTTACAGAAAAGTTGAATATTCATTAATTCATTCATGGCCATTCTATTCTCTCCTCTTCTCCAATTCACTTTCAAATGCCCTTCTTGTTCCAGTTTGTTAATTGTCATACATATAAGCCTAATTATACATTCCTTTCAGTCCTTTCCTCCACCTGTTCCTCTGCAGTTTTCATTACTCATCTACTTTTCTCCTCCTGATCCCTCTTTCCTGTGTCAATACTATTTTATAATAGTAGTCTTACGTAGGATTTGCCCTTTTGTGACTGAGTTATTTCACTCAACATAATATTTTCCAGACCCATTTATATTCCCTAAGTTCATTGTTTTTCAATGCTGCACAAGTTTCCATCTTGAATGTACCACAGATTTTTCATCTATTCATTAATTTATTGACAGACACTTGGGCAACCTCCATCTCTTTGCTATCATGAATAATGCTGTAATAAACATGGATATGCATGCATCTGTCTGCATCATAGCTTTGATTTCTTTAGGGTATATTCCCAGTAGTGGGATAATGGTGTCAAATGCTATTTCTATTTTTAACTTTTTGAGAAAGCAGCAAAGTGACTTCCACAGTGAATTTATCATTTTACGTTTACAATTTTTAATGTGTGTTTAGAAGATCTCATTCATCTATTTTATCTTCTCCTGGCTGTAAGTTTTTCATTATGCTTGTAAGTCTGTTCATGCTGTAAATTAATGCTTCTAGAGTTGTTCGTAGTCCATAATTAATATCTGTGCACCGAATGAGAAAGCTGCAAAATACATAAATGTTAACAAAACTGGAAAAGAAATAGACAACAATGTAGTATTAGCATAAGATCTCAATGAAAGGTAAAAATATCAACAATCAAAAAAATAGCAAAACAAACAAAGGAAAAGAAAGAAAAGATGCAAAATGTCCAAAAAAATGAATGTAAAGAACAATGTGACAATAAAACCAGTCATAGAAATGAAAAATGTTAATATTTGTTGAAACTTGTCAGTTGGTATTGCGTCAATTCCTGGGGCTTTTTTTCTTCTTTTTTCTTTTTGCTCTAATCCCTTCAGTGTGGCTTGGATGCCTTTCTTCTCATGGTTCTTGATCATTTATACTTCTTGAAATGTTTCCGTGTTGACTGATGTTTCTGGCACAGTGATTCTATGCATGCCTTCCATTGTCTGTATAAAAATATTTTCTTTTATTCATTGTTGCACATTTTCTTCCACCCCACTTCATCGCACCCCACAGTACACCTTTTGTTCCAGATTGATTCCGAATCAGATCTTTCTTTCAGAGTTCTTCCCCTCACGATCTATGCACTCTTTTGTCATTCTCTCCCAACCCCCCAAGTCTGTCCTATTTTATAAGAGAGGTGTTATGCAGTATTTATCCTTTTGTGACTGAAATCTGTCACTCAGCATAATGTTCTCCAGCCTCCCCTATGTCATGTAGTGTTGTATGAATTCATTGTTTTGCAATGCTGCATAATATTCCATTGTGTGAATGTACCATAGATTTTTCTATCCATTTATTTGTTGATAGGTACTTCAGTTGCTTCCATCTCTTTGTTATTATAAATAACAGAGCAATAAGCATGGATGACCATACTGTTTGATCCATAACTCTGCTTTCTTTAGAGTATAATCTCTGTAGTGGAATTGCTGGGTCAAATGATACTTCTATTTCCAACTTTATGAGAAAGCACCAGAGAGCGTTGTGGCTCATACCATTTTACATTCCCACCAGTAGTGAATAAGATTCCCAATCTCTCCTCAACCTTGCCAATATTTTTTGTTTGCTGCTTTATTGAATTGTTGCTGAAGCTTCCATTGTCTTTTGATGCTTCCTATATCATTCAAATTTTTGCTATTGAATCCATTAGCATTGCACTTTGAAGTTTGAATTTTTTCAGTTCTCCAGTGCTGAATATGTTCTTACTTTTAGATTTTCTAACTCTAGTTTTTTTGCACATTCCATTTTAATATTTTACTTTGTTTTCTCAAACTTGCCTTTAAAATCTCCTGTTTATTTTTTTAATTCAGTATTTCCCCTTTGCTTGCATCTCATTACATTCTAGTGAAATTTTTAGCCTCTTCAGACATCGATTTTTGTCTTTTCTATTTCCTCTATCTTTGCAATAACCATTTACTTTCTTTCTAAACATTTAATTTATTTATGGATGATATCCTTAGTGTTATCCTTCCATTTATCTGGGTTTTGATCATTATTGTTCATCACATTTATTCTTCTGATGATTTTAAATACAGATGGGGGTGATTTAAGGTCAAATTTTGGGATTTGTGGACTTGTTTTCATTTTCTTCAACTTCAATTTTAACCTAAATATGAATAATTGGTGATGCGTTCTGGTCAGCCACTGACTTTTTACTTTGACTTCTGATATTGAGATACTCCATCAACTTTCCACAGATGTAGTTATTGCTGTGCATTCCGTTAGATGAGCAATATATGTGCAGTCATTATTTTTAAAAGGTATTTGCAATGAATAAACTATTAATCCATCAGCAAAATATTTGATCTCCAGCCTCATTTCTGTCACTAAGTCAATATTTTCCCACTACCAGTCCTCATTTTCTGACTCCAACCAGTGCATTCCAGATATCAGTTATTATTAGTGCATCTTGATTGCATGTTTGATCTAGTTCAGGCTGCAAATTTGAATTTTGTTGTTATGTACCATCCAGTTGAAATCAACTCATAGATAATCCTTCATTGTGTTGTCAGAGGCAGTAGATCCTGCAAAAGCAGCTTGTTCATCTTTGTCTAAGGAACTGTATTCCTTTGGATTGGCAGTGCAACTCCTTGCCGTTAATCCTTAAAGCTCCTGGAAAAAGTTGGTGGAGGTCCTCAAGCTCTTCAACTTTTTATATTTGTGTGTGAGGAACAGATTTTCCTTGTATGTGTATGAACAGTATCCTATTGCTGACAGCATTGCTTTACAGGCTAGATCTTGAAATGTTCCTTTTGACAAGGAATGCAACACAGTTCTTTGTTATTTCCAGCATAATATAGGATAAGGTTTTCTGCTTTGAAGTGGTAAATACTAGTGCACCACTAATCTTTAGTATCTAAATTTTTTTGCATTCTACTTCATTTTTTAAAAATTTACTATAATTTTTAGTTGATTTGCATACAAAATCTATATATATTATGTTTCATTCATATATATTGTGCCTCTCACATTTCTTCATTGACTTTGGGTTTCATACAATCATTCTCATACATTGAGTCTTATAACATTAATCACCATTGATTAAAATGAATCACCACTCACTATTACCCTTTCTTTTCAGAGCCCCACTAGATATTTTCTAATTCCTTCACTCCCTCCATCCACCCACCAGACTCTGTGATCCTGTGATTTCCTCTCCCATATAATTTTTTATAACTTGCAATTTTCCTATTTTCACACTTTAGACATTTCTTATTCCTATTATTAATGCTTATTTGCAGCTATTTCTCCTCATTTTTTATTCTTTTCAATCTGACTTTTCTTCCAATATAGTATCTAACGGTACTTCTTTGTTATTCAAAGTGTTTTCCTTTTTTCCCCTATAATTATATTTTATTACTTTTCATAAACATTTACAGAGATTTTGGGTTTCCATTCATTCACCGCTGCACCATTCTCTCTACCCTCCTCCTAGTTTGTTCTTGTCCAAATGCCACAGTGCTTGTCAAAGCCAGTTCTGATTAATCTTCTTTGTCAGTGTGTCCTTTGCCATTTTCTATCACTCCTCCCTGAGAGAGACTTCACCCTGAGTCATAAGGAAAAGGGCACGGCGTATTCTCTTAGCTACTTCCTGCTGAAAAGGGACGCTGTGGGTTTCAGGGTGAAGGTCTTCTCTCACTACTCTAAAGGGCCCCTTTGGCAGTAGGAAACACATAGACTATTATGGAGATTGAGTTTGGAATTTAGATGCACTCTTATTGATTGTGCTTGGCCATACATGTTCATATCCTTGAAGATGTATCATGGGGGTGTTGCAACCTAGAAGACACAAATTTGACTAACAAGTTATAAGTACATGAGTCAAAAATTATGGAAAAGTAAAAGAAAAGATTCTTTCATTGTTCCACAACCCCCCCCCAGATCCCCTCCACCATGCAGCCCTCGCTCTAGACTCCTGTGATGACAGAAACACCCAGTTATATATCTCTTTTAAACAATTCCCTCCCTCCTCCGCCTCAGTGCAGCACACATCATTGAACCCATCTTACTCAGTCTCTCCCCAACCCCAAGGACAGTCCCGGAGAGCTCTGGTGGCTTAGTGGCAAGGAGCTGCAACTACAATCCCAGAGGTGAATGGTTTGAATCCACCAGATGCTTTGCCGGAGAAGGAGGGACAATCTCCTCCTGTACCGGTCAGATCTGATTTGACGGTACACGCAACAAAAATAATAATTAAAAAAATTAAAAAATAAAAAAAGCCTTTTAAAAAAAAAAAAGTTCTTGCCTCTTCACATCAAAGTGTTTTCAAATGTGTGTTATTTCTGAATTGGACAGCTAATCCGGTTTCTTAATTTGTCTTAATCTGAAAGGTCTAACCTGTCCACTATCAGAGACCAGCAGATCCCGGATGGAGGATTAGGTGAGTGGCGATTCAGAATCCCTGCACCACAGACACCAGGATATAAGGATAACAGGTAAGAACAACAATTTATCAACTCAATATAAAAGTAAAGATGAAGAAATATGTCAAAGACCTACAAGAAAGAGACTGACTTGAAACATTGAATAGAGAGAGCAGTAAAACGTGGAACCATAAACAACGCAGCCATCTTGAACAGCTACCCCTGTGGCATAGCTGTTGGGCATCTGGAAAGCTAGAATTGGATAGGCTGTAGCAGCAGTATCCACAGCAGCTGAAAAAAGTAGGATTATTTTCTTGAAAAACTGATGAAGGAGAACAAGATAATAGAGAACAGACAACAGTGCAGTGTGACTTTTTGAACAACTATCTACATGATGTAAGAACCTAGGAGGAGGTGGAAGCAACAGAAGCAGCTATATCCACACAGTTAAAAAAGGTTCCATTTCATATTTGTGCCCTGTGGCCACCTGCAACTTCTTACTAGATGGTGGCCAGTGCTTCCGCACCCTCTATCCTTTATGCCCCGACCCTATCTATCATACCCTGACCTCTGACCTCACCAAGACCCTACTTACTACCTCAGGCAATGCTCCCATCAAGCTATTTCTGGAGTCAGGAAGCTCACAGATATTTCTCTTCAGAGCCTACATACTGTGTCATTCCTCGCCTACAAAAAGCTCCCATATTAGAGGGGCACATGCTCTGACTGGAAGGCATCCATCCTCTGGACTGGAAAAGGCACCATCATCAGCCAGGCTCACTATTCTGGGCTCATCTGGAGCCAGCAGAAACTCTCCCACAGGCTAGGTGTCCTATTTATTTACACACTCTTAACATATCTTTGCAAACAAGCATATCTTTGTTTTACGATATTTGAATACTTGCTTTTTTGTTACTTTCTTACATGGATATAGCACATTATCTGTCAATATGCTTTATTGGGAGGTTGATTTGCATTTTGCTGCTTATATTATAGTTTGCATATGCACATACTTGGGTTTTTTTATAGTTTGCTCTTATGAGCAAAGAGTGCTCTGGTGGGATGACAGCAAGGAATTGCACTATCAAGTCAAATGTTTGTAGTTCTAATCGACTAGGTTTTCAATGAGAGAGAGAGAGAGATGACTCATCTTCTCATACGCAAATTATAGTCCCTCGGAGGGTCACTTAGGAGATGGTTCAGATTCTTGTCTGTCCGCTTCTTCTCTGTTTAGACTCAACAGTACACAGCATTTGCCTATCAGTTTGCTGTGCAAGAATGGCCTGGAGGTACAGTGATGCTATAAGATACACCATCTGTATTTCAAATACCAGTAGGATCAGCCATGTTGGACAAGGTTCAAGAGAACTTCCAGACTAAGATAGGGTTTGTAATACACATCTCCCTCACATTTCTTTACTCTAGTATTTCCAAAAGAGATATGACTTGTTCTTATCAATGTGTTGTCAGTAAGATGAACAGAAGCACTGAAGACAGCACTCTTGTGCTCTTCTCCTTGCTAAAAAACGTGGAGACCAAATGAGATAATTAACTCATAAACCTAAAGGGACTCAATCCTCAGTCATGTATGGAAGATGAGGGTTAGCCTTACTTAATCTACATGTGCACTTTACATGAAATGGAAAACATATTAGTATTAAGGGCTGGTAATTCTTTGTCTAGTATATAAACAAAATACTAACTCAAGAAACAATCTTGTAAAAATTAATAGCCTTGGGAATTAATAAAACGAACTAGATGAGAGTCATATGTAATTAAATCATCAAGGTTACATAGTTTTCAAGATCATAAAAATATGCACGAGTATTCAGGTATGTGTCACTTAAAGTCCATGATAATTCTGACTCATTGTTGCTATGTACCATAGCATTGGAACTGACCCATAGCTGACCCTCCAGTGGGTTTTCAGAGGCAGTTATCCCATGGGAGGAGATTGCCCGTCCTTCTCCTGCGACATAGGACAGTAAGTGATTTGGACATTGTTGAAGCATCATCCAGGTGGTTCCTATAAAACCTGTAGTTAATTCTCCATAAAGCCTAATATAGTAAAATCTAGAAGAACTATGCTGATAAAGCTTGTTACAGTCACTGTATATTGGAGACTAAACATACCACTTGTGAAGTTGCACCAAATGAGGATAGCTTGAGTAGCTGGATCAAGACTAAGTGCATGTAAAGGCCCAGGGGCCAGAAAAGTGGTCCTGGTGGCCAGTTAAGCTGCTCCCATAATTGGAGTTTTGGCTGGCTACATCAGCATCCTTTGCCTGGGTGAAGAAGCCACAGCAAAATCACTCTGTGAACCAAACACCTGTCTGTTGGGCAGGTGAGTGGAGCCAGGAGTACGTAGGGAAGGAGCTACTCGTATGCCCACTGCTCTTTGACTCTAGAGTCCTGAGGTGTCAAGACCTTCTAGTCAATTCTGACTTTTGATGAACTTCTATCACTTTCCGTAAATCTACATGGGAGGAGACTTCGCATATTTCTCCCATGGAGATATTGAATTAAACCTCTGACCTTTTGGTTAGCAACCTGACATACTACACATTACACCAACAAGGATCCTTTTAAAACCATTACAGGGAATAATAAGGAAAGAGTGAGCTGCTTTCTCTTTAAAAGCAAAACCTTTTTTGGCTTCATGGATGCATATTTGGTTAGACATTGCTGAAACTGGCATTGAGCGATGTAAAACCTGTACTTGACTAAATGTAGAATTTACTAAAATGTCAAACATTTGTTGTTACTGTCAGGTGGTATTGAGTTAGCTTTGACTCACAGTTATACTACAGGGAAATTCTGCCCATTCTGTACCACCCCCATAACACCTGTGTACTTAAGTTTACTGTTGCAGTGACTATCAATCCATCTCCACTGAAGGTCTTCCTCTTTTTTTCTTTATTCTCACTCTCTTATCTGTCATTATGTTCTTTTCCAGGGACTGGTTCTTCCTGATAAAATGCCCAAAGTAACCCAGATGAACATTTAGAGCCACTTACTATTTAGATTCATTGCAATCTTTTTATTTTATTTTATGTATTCATCACAAAATGTAACTTCAAGTTATTTTTAAAAGTTTGTCAAATATAAACAAATAAAAAATTCCCTTGAAGTTTATTTACTGAACATCAGAAAGATCTTTAAAAAACACTTTGAAAAGTTAACTGTAAATTCATTTTAAACACACGGCATTTATATTTTTTTAAGTAAATTCAAACTTTAAATGAAAAGTTGCTGACAAAGGACATCTTGAAGGATTATAACAGTAATTGGAAACACATGCACGTTTTAATGGCAAGAATAAGAATCTGAGTAAAAATGGCAAATAAGCACATTTCCAAACATGTTCTATATCTTCTACTCTGGAAAGTATCTCTTTACTTCTCCTTCTCCCCCCCATTTGGAGATGTCACTTTACAACCAAATATATTTAGATATCAAAAATGTTTTAAGGATTTTTATCTTATATTTCACAATGACTCTGTAAGTTATTGAGAAATAGGTCACACACACACAAAAGAAAAAAAAACCTGGCCTATTTTATTCCTCTTGATCTAGGTCTAAGTTTCACATGACAGGAGTAAAATAGGTCAATTTTGGTGACCTATTTTGAATAACTTAAGACAGTTATGGTCATATTTAATTAAATAGTTAATAACCCCCTACACCTAGACTAAGAGGCTGTTGTGCAAATAGAGCAAGGGAACACAGCTTAAAATTAAGAAAGATGTGCATGAGAATTGTATTCTTTGTTCACATTTATATAGTTTGCATGCTGAGCAAATCATTCTAGAAACCAGACTTTGTGAAGAAGAATGTGGTGTCAGAACTGGAGGAAGACTCATCAATAAACTACATTATGCACATGACACAATCTGGATTGCTGAAACTGAGGAAGACTTGAAAAGCTTGCTGCAGAAAATCAAAGGCCTTCAACGCGGATTACATATCAATGTCAAGGAAACAAAAATTATCACCACTGGATAAACAGACTACGTCCTGATGTTGTTACGTGTCATCAAGTTACCTGTGACTCATAGCCACCCTATGCACAATAGCTCTGCATCCTGCCCTATGCTGTGCCTGTCTCACAATCTCTGACACATGTAACCCCATTACCCAATTTACTGAGTTGATCCACCTGATCTGGGTACTTCCTCCCCTATGCTGTTCCTCCACTATTCCAAGAATGACGTTCTTCTCTAATGACTGGTCCCTTCCAACTACATGCCCAAAGTATGTGAGCTAGAGCTTGGAAATCCTTGCCTCCAAGGAGCAGTTTAGTTTCACCTTTTCCAAGACAGACCTGTTTTTTCTGTTGGCAGTCCATGGTATGTTCAATACTCTTCTCCAGGACCACAGATCAAAGACATCCATTTTATTCTGTCATCTTTAGTCATTGTCCAACTCTCTGATGTATACCAAGTAATTGCAAAAACCATGACATACACCAGGCACACTTTAGCCTCTTGCCTGATGTCATTGCTCCTTAGCATTTTGGAGAGGTCCCCGACAGTAGATTTCCCTAACGCAATTCGTCTTTTGATTTCCTGACTGCTGGGAGAAAACATATTGATTGTGGAGCCAAGCAAGTTGAAATTGTTAACAATCTCAATCTCTTATTCATCCATCATGCTGCTGCCAATTGACCTAGTAGTGAGACTCTTTATCGTCTTGATGTTGAGCTTCAATCTATATTGAAGACTACAGTCCTCAAACTTATATAAAAAACTTTTTAGGTCTTCATCAGTTTCATCAAGCAAAGTTGACTTATCTGCATAATGCATTGTGTTGATGAGTTATAAATCCAGCCTCCTGCATTATCTGTTCTGCATACATATTGAAAAGGTGTGGAACCATGACACACCCCTGACACACTCCTTTTCTGAGACATTCTTGCTGATGTCGGATAGATCTTGGCTGAAAGCAAAGAGTATCAGAGGAATGTCTATCTGTGTTTCCTTGAATATGTAAAGACATTTGACTGTGTATTTAATAACATATAGTGGTAACCTTCAGAAGAATGGGAAACCTGGAACATTTCATTGTGCTTGTGCAAAACTGGAGAACAATATGCTGAATAAAATATCTCCGTCACAAAATGATAAATATTGCATAGTGCCACTGTTGTAGAATGGGACTGACATCAGGGTTGGGGTGAGACTGAGAAAAATTGCATAAATTATGTATACTGCATTGAAACAGATGAGGGAGAGAACAGTTTAAAAGCAATGTATGATTGGGTATTATGGTTATGATAAGAGTCCAGAATGAAGGTTGCATAGTGGAGTGTACTCAGGGTGGCATTTGGGGGTTGGGTTGTATCCAATGAAAGAATTTTTCTTTTACTTTTCAAATAGAAGAATGAACTGGGGGTAGGGGTAGGGGTTGGCAGGGAGAAAAAAGCAACAATGAATGAATGGAAATCCAAAATCTCTGTAAATATTCATTAAAATTAAGAAAATAAAGTTTAAAAAAATAAGAGCTGCAATACAAACTGGAAAATAATATCATACTGCGGTTGAACATGACAAAACCAAAACCAAACCCTTATACTTGGAGCAGGAAGTATCTTCAGAACGGAGCAAGGAAACACTTTAATACAGTTTAAACATATATATGGTGAAAGAGAACAAACCTGACACGTGTCTTTAATGTATTAAATAATGCAGTATCCTCTTGTTCTACTTGAATAATTGCTTCTTGCTCTATGAGCAAATTACACAATAATATAATTCAGTGTTCTCAAATTCCCATTCTGCTCAATGTTATGCATATTTGTTATGATATGCACAGCCAAATGCTTTGGCTTCGTCAATGAAACCCAGGTAAATAAATATCTCTTTGCCCTTTCCTATCTCCAACCCAAATCTATTTGACATCGGTACTGATATGACTTGTCCCACATCCTCTTCTAAAATGGATCTAACCTCCTGTAGTTTCATCTTAATGCGTGACTATAACCCTTTTACAACTATTCTCATGCACATTTTCCTAACATGTTGTATTAATATTATTGATAGATAATTTATTTCATTCCATTTGACTGTCTTTTTTTGGTAATATAACAAATATGAATGTCTTACAATTTGCTGGTAAGAAAGTGACACTGTTGTTATATGTGCTCAAGTCACTTGAAACTTATAGTGACCGTATGGTTCTACAGATCTGAAGCCTTCCCTGTCCTGAGCCAGACTCACTGAGTCCAACACACCTACCCCAATTACTGTATTAATCCATCTCATCCACTGTCTTCCTCTCCTGCACTATTCCTCCACTCTTCTGAACATGATGTCTTTCTCTAAAGACTGGTCCCTCCTGACCACATGTCCACAAATAAGTGAGACAGAGCTTTAAAATCCTAGTTTCCAAGGGGAAACTTGTTTTCACCCTCTCCAAGACTGATTTACTTGTTTTCTTGGTAGTCTATGATATATTCAAGACTGTTTTCAGAACCACAATTCAAAGTCATTGATTCTTCTGTCATCCTTAGTCATTGCCCAGTTCTCTGATGCATAGCAAGTAATTGCGAAGATCATGGCCTGAATCAAATGCACCTTTGTCTCTAGACTCTAGAATGATATCGTTGTTTCTCAGTACTCTGGAGAGGTCCCAAACAGAAGATATTCCAACTGTAATTCATCTTTTGACTTCCTGATTGCTAGTGTCATGAGTGTTGTTTGTGGAACTGAGTAAGCTGTAACTGTTAACAATCTCAACCTCTTCTCCATCTATCATAGTGCTACCAGTTGGCCCAGTGGTGAGAATCTTCGACTTCTTGATGTTAAGCTTCAATTCAAATTGAAGACTACAGTCCTTGACCTTCTGAAACAATTGCTTCAGGTCCTCCTCAGTTTAAGCAAGCAAGGTTGTGTCATCTGTATAACATAGGTTGTTGATGAGTCTTCCTCATAGGTTGTTGATGAGTCTTCCTCCAATCCTGATGCTACATTTCTCCTCATGAAGCCCAGCCTCCTGAATGATCTGTTCTGCATATAGATTGAAAAGGTATGGTGACAAGACATATCCCTGATGCACTCCTTTCCTGATTTCCAAGCATGAAGTATTTCCTTGATCTGTTCTGAGGATTGTTTCCTGGTCCAAGTATAGGTTTCATATAAGCACAGTCAAGTGTTCTGGGAATCCCATTCTCCTCAAGGTTAACCAGAATTTGTTGTGATCCACACACTTGTCTTTGCATGGTCAATGAAACACAGATAGACATTCCTCTAGTATTATCTGCTTTTGGACAAGACCCATCTGACATTGGCTAGAATGTCTCTAATGTTATGACCTCTTCTAAACCCAGATTGTATTTATGATAGTTCTCTGTTAGTGTATTGTTCTAGTCATTTTTTTATAATCTTCAGCAGGATTTTGCGTGTGTGTGATATTAGTGATATTGTTCAATAATTTCCACACTTTGTCAGTCTACCTTTTTTTAAAAATTTTTAATGGTAATAAGTATTGATCTTTTCCTGTCAGTTGGCCAGGTAGTTGTATAAAAGTAGTTGATACAAAGATTAGGAGAGCAAAAGAGCAATGGAATGAGAGAATAATAAATGATGAAGTTTAAATAACTTCTCTGTACTTATCAATTTGAATCAGCTATCAGATTCTGGAACAGTTTACTTTTGACCTGAATAGTTCAGAAGGAGCATTGGTGGAAGACAGAGGAGGAGGGCTGGGGACAAACCAACACAGCAAACCTTCAACATGCTTAGAGTCAATTTCTATTAACAGCAGCCCTGTAGGAAGGACTTACACTACTCTATATAATTTCAAAGACTGAAATCTTTATGGAAGCAGACAGTTATACCTTTATCCCCTTTGCACATCTTGAAGGTTAGAATCATTGCCAGTAGAGCTAGAAATGATGGAACTCTAACATCTCTAAATAGAAAAGTAAGATATTGACTGAATATGTGGATTTTTTTTTCATTTTAAATTTTCTTTTTAAAATTTTAAGTTTCATTGACTCCAAAATGGACAATCTTCTATATTCTGACAACAGACTCAAACAAGGCTTAAATCAAACATATCAATTGGATCGGTCTCCTGTGAAAATGATAATGATCCAAAGCCAATACCTGCACGTGCACTGGAAAATAGTGGTTCAGGCTTTTCACACTCATGTTCACCAGGTGAAGCCCTATTTGTCCACCAAGACCAAATCAAACACCGTCACTTCTTCACATATTTCTTTTAAGAACTCACAGCATACCATGAGGAAGGCACATGCAAAGTAAATTTCAAACCAAATGTGATAGAATAATTTGAAAAAAAATATGTTGACTCTATGTATATGACCAGAGAGAGTTCATGTTAATTATCAAGAGTGAAAAGTGTGTTACAAAATGTTAGGTATCATCCAATTTAATTTTTGCGAAAATTACCAAATGTAAATTAATTTCTAAATTCTTGTGTGGATTTATAGTCACACAAATAAGTGCTTATACCCTAAAGAAACCAGAACTGCCACCCAAGCAGATATATGTACACCCACGTTTGTTGCTGTTTCATTCACAATAGCAAAGAGCTGGAAACAATACAAGTGCCCATCAACAAACGAATGGAGAAGTTGTGGTATATTCACACTATGGAATACTTTGCAGCATATGCAGCTTTGAAAAACAAGAAATTCATAAAATATTTTACAAAATGAATTACTCTGGAGGACATTACGCTGAATGAAATACCTCAGTCAAAGGACAAGTACTGTATAGAGCCATTGTTGTAAAGTGGGATTGACATTGGGGGAGAATCTAAAAGGGGATAAATAATATATACTGCATTGAAACAGATGAGGGAGAGAACTGTGTAGGAGGAATGTCTGATTAGGTATTATTGTCATGACAAAAGTCTAGAATGAAAATTGCATAGTGGGGTGGTTTGGGGGTGGGTGAGTGGTTGTATAACAATGAAAGGTTTGTTGTTGGGTTTTTTTGTTTGTTTGTTTACTTTTCAAAGAGATAAAACGAACTGGGGGAGGAAGGGCAGGGAGGATAGTGTGCAACAATGAATGAATGAAAATCCAAAGTCTCTGTGAACTTTCATGAAAATAATTTTTTTTTAAAAATCTACCATAAAAAACTTATCTGAGGATGACGATGATAATTATCTTATGTTTACATAGTGTATTTTTTTTTACTTCTAGAATGAATACTGGAAGTAAAAAATCAGTCAAGACAGTAACATAATGTATGAGAACTCAACTATATCAAAACACCAAAGGCAGCAAGAGATAAAGAAGTAAGAGTATCTCTAGGTCTGGAGCTGTCTGGGAAAGATTGCACAGTCATGATCACGGGGGAACTGGATATTGTACTATGGACATCGAAAGAGCCCAGAAGAACAAAAATATAGAGGATAAGCTTGGCAAAGATAATTTTATGTTTATTTTTTTAAAAAAATAATTGCCTGAATACCAGTTTTATTTTGTTGATCTCTGAACTTTGTTAGCAATATTGGATTGGTATGTACAAGTAGATAATCTTTCGATGGATATGAGTTGGAGATATTATGCACCAGGTGACCCTCATCACCTTCATTTCTGTTTATACATGCTACCCAGTTTCTGGTAGTTTGTTCAACTTCCAGAAGCCAATGCAAATAGAAAATGAAAAACAAGTGTTCAGTGCATCACAGAAGCAGCATCAGAAAATAGTAACTGAGTCATGTTGGCAGCTATCTTTTAGTAATGGCATAGGAGTAGGAATATATGGCATCACAACCTCAGTTTGTGATAGGTAATGTAACGGTTCCACTCATTGTAATGTTTAATTCCTTATAAGATAGTAAATAAGTAACAATCTCTTTCATAATAACATCAAATATCATATTCCACTCGGTGTCTGGAACTGAATAGGTTTTAAACAAGCCTCTTCCAAAATCAGGGTAGCTTGATCTGATGATATTGAGTAAATTGCTAGTTTTGTTTTCCTAAAGGACTGTCAATCTGGCTGGACCTCTTACCTGTCTCATTTCCACTTCCATCCTGACACTATGTTTTCCTCCATTTAATTGAAAAAGTTTCTAGTCTATGTTTTAAGCTGATGATCAAATCATCTTCAAAAAACATTTTGAATTCTTGGACTAAAAGAATAAATGTGGGTTTGGATTTAGCACTTGAAGAAACTAAAGGAATCAGTCTTTTTCTAAGTCTAGGAAGGTGAAGAGGAAATTTATTCATGTATTCAAGAATAGGATGAACCCTTACACAGGTGGGATCGACCAGCTGTTCTCCATCCGTCCTAAGAGCAGAACAAGGGGAAATGGTATTCAATTGCAAAATCAGATATTTTTTCAATTTAATAAATCACCTGATCCTTATTCTCTCATCTTTTACTTTCTGTCCCAGTTGCTGACCTTTTCCGTTAAGTGTTCATTACCAGGCATTTCATTTTCAGTTCCATTTATTCCTACATAGGAGGATGTACACAGCTCTGCTCTTTGATTTATGGACGCACAGTGTACTACAAAAGCCCTTCGCAAACGTGCTTCCACGATGAAGCATTACTTGTCAGAAGCACTATGCTGAGCAGCAGAATGAGGACAAATGCTGACACACTTTTCAGTTCTGATCACTATGAGTCTCTGACTCCAAACATCACAGAGGCACATAATTTCTCAACATTATTTTGTATATTTCCCTCCAAGCAATATAGTCACAGGACACTTGACTAGCAGTTCTAAGGCAACTCTGACAGCCAGACTTCTGAAAATTAAAAAGAAAGATTTGATTCTGAGAAATGAAACTAATGAAAGTGAACAGGTTTAGCAGAGTCTAGGAGCAGACATACATGGAGAGGATGAAACCATGTTTCTCCTTGGAGGTTAGGATTTTGAAGGTCCATCTCATATATTTTGGCGTGTGGCCAGGAGGGATCAATTCTTGGAGAAGAACATCATGCTCGGAAGGGTGGAGGGACTACAGCGCAGGAGAGGAAGATCCCAGATGAGATGTACTGACACAGTAACTGGGTCAATGCGGTGAGTGGAATCGGTGAGACTGGCTCAGGCCAGGGTAAGCTTCAGAGATGTACATTAGCTCACAGGTGACTCAACAGCACACAACAACAACAACAACAGACCTTTAAAGAATCTGACCATGGAGAAGTAAGATGGTAACCTGTGCAATAATTAAAACATGCGAATGTCATTAAGGACCATGCTATTCTACTGCTTGGAATATACTCTAAAAAAATGAGAACTGAGTCACAAACAGAGACTTGTACACCAATGTTCAGAACAGTGTTAATTACCATAGCAAGAACGCGGAAACAGCCCAAATGCCCAACCACAACGGAATGGGTTGAGAAATTATGGTACATTCACACAATGGAATACTATGAAGCATGCAGAAGCAGTGATTTTGTAAATGACTATCTAACATGGGAGGGACTGGAGAGCATTATGTTAACTGAGCTGAGGCTCATTAAGACAAATACTACACAAGACCATTATTGTAGAACGAGTACAGGGATCCAAGGAGGGGTGGGGGGCGCTTAACCATAGGGTCACACAATTTGATGGGTGGAGGGAGGGGTGAGTAAAGGAAAGGGGGAAGGGGAAAATGTGAAAAGAATGTATACGGACTTTGTAAGTAAAATAATAACGAGAAAAAAAAGAATTAACTGTACTTGAAAACAAAAGGAGAAATGTGCTAAAGATTTTACTACTTGCTTCCCAATTGTTTACTCTCAAGATATCCAGAAGGAAGGCTTCTTCTAGAGCTGGAGAAAGCTGTCGATGCTGGACTGGAGTAATGACGCATGAAACAACTGTATGCTTTTACTCAGAAACCAACAAAAACCAAATGCACTGCTGTCAATTCTATTTCAACTCATCACAGCCGAGCAGAGCAATTCTGTAAGGTTTCCAAGGCTCTGGACCCTTATTAAAGCTTTTCCTCATACTGAGCAATTTGTGGGTTTGAACCATTGATCTGCAGGTTAGGATCTGTATACTTGGCATTATGCTGGATGGGTTTGAACTGTCAACCTCTTAGTTACCAGTCAAATGCAAGCAGTTTGAACAATACAGGAACCTTTTTCTAACCAGAAATATCTAATAAATCACTGAAAGATGCGTTAAACAATGTACTCTGGACTAAAGAATAAAAGGAAGGAAGAAAAGAAAAAAATAGATTTAGGTAGAAAGAAAATCATATGTATTATTTAATTCCTTATAAGATGGTAAACAAATACTAACGTAGTTCATGTGATTGTTATTGATTGTTGTCGAATTTTAAAAAAGGCCTGAAGCCTTTGTATAACTACTGTCGTTTATCAAAGTTAATAGAGTTTCCAGAGGCATGTTGTTTAGGAAGTGGATTCCACTCTTTCTTCCAACCCTAGTTCATAATGACATCAAATATCAAGTGAGATACTCTCCGTATCCCCTGATTATTTAATGGGATAAAAAAAATAAAACAACTCTCCCTGAAACACTATAAATCTTTGATATCAGAAAACTGCCCACATATTACCTAGGACGAAACTTGCTTATATCTCAACACAAACAGTATCATTACTTCAGTACCATTCCGGTCCTTTAGCCTTTGTTTTGCCATTTTCCCAGATTGTGAAAAACATTCAGGGCTGTGCCATTGTTATAAGCAAACAAGCCCACTTTGTGAAAGGCTACACAAAGAATGTAACTGAATGGATGAAAGGGACTGCCCTCCTCTCAGGAATTAAATCTCACAGGTATCACACATCATTCACACAGTCCTTTGTCACTGGTTTTTGAGGATGCAAACATCAGACTCAAAGAGAAACTAGGAATAAAAAAAAAGTAAAGTCATCTTTATCACCCTATTTATTAATCTTATTATAAAATTAAATTGAGCAAGCAAGCTAAATGTTACCTTCTTTACTAAAAATCTGACTAGTCACTTCTGGTCACTTGTTGAGGTGTCATGGCGGTGTAATCATTAAGTTCTCACTGCTAACTGAAATGTAGGCAGTTTGAACCACCAACTCTTGATGGGAGAGAGATAAGATAGTCTGTCTCTGTGAAGATGATTGTTGTTGTTGTTGTTGTGTACCGTAGAGTCGGAAACGACCCATAGCTGACTCTCTGGGCTCATCCTTCTCCTGCAGATCAGCTGGTGGCCTCGGACTGTGTGCAGTCCTTCAGGATTGCAGCACAGCTTCTTGCCACTAGACCACCAGAGCTCCCTGTAAAGATGATAAACTTGGAATAGTTTTACCATATCCTGTGGGCCATGATGAGCGAGAATCAACTTGATGGCACTAGGAAGAGGGAAAAGAAAGAAAGAATAAGTGCCATGGTGTCATATGGTGATAAGTGTTCAGCTGCTAACCAGAGATTGATGATTTGAATCTACCAGTTGTTCCAGGCTCCATGGGAGAAAGATGAGATTTAATGATTCAGAAACTAGATGGATATTTCCCATGAGTTGGGATAAACGGGAGGATGTTGAGAAAGCATGTGGTTCAATCTACAAGTCGCTCTATGGGAGAAACATGGACAATCTCATTCTGTGTGATTAATTGTCTTAGAAAATCCTTTGGAGCATCGATCCCAAGTTGATGGTGCAACAGTATATAAGAACTTTAGTTGTTGTTGTTGTTACGTGCCATCAAGTCATCTGTGACTCCTTGCAACTGTCTGTACAAGATCTTTGAACCCTGCTCTGTCTTATGCAAACCTTATTATCTCTAACACATCTACCTCCATTACCCCAGTCAATGAGTCAATCGATCTCATCCAGGATCTTCCTCTCTTATGCTGTCTCTCCACCTTCACAAGCTTAATGTCCCTCTTCAAAAACTGGTCCCTAATTGCAATATACCCAAAGTATGTCAGATGAAGCTTCAGAGTACTTGCTTCCAAGGAGCAGCCTGCTTTCACTTCCTCCAGGACAAATTTGTTTGTTCTTTTAGCAGTTCATGGTATATTGAACACACTTCTCTAGCACCACAGCTCAAAGGCATTAATTATCCTTCTATCATCCCTAGTCATTGTCCAGCTTTCTGATACCTAACACTTAATTGTGAAGATCATGGCCTGTATCAGGCACACCTTAGTCTCCAGACCAACATAGTTGCTCTTCAGTAATCTGGAGAGAGGTCTCTGACATCAGACTTTACTAATGCAATTCATCTTTTGATTTCCTGGCTGCTGGTACCAAGAGGGTTGACTGTAGAGCCAAACAAAATAAAGCTGTTAACAATCTCAATCTCTTCATCATCTATTATGATGCTGCCAATTGGCCCAGTGGTGAGAATATTTGTTTTCTTGATGTTGAGCTTCAGTCTATATAGGAGGCTACAGTCCTTGACCTTCTGCACTCGGCAGCAAGCACTTCAGGTTCTCTTCAGTTTCAGCAAGCAGAGTTGTGTCATTTGTATAGCACAAGTTGTTGATGAGTCTTCCTCCAATCCTGATGCTACATTCCTCCTCATAAAGCCCAGCCCCCAGGATGATTTGTTCCACTTATAGACTGAAAAGGTATGATGATAAGACATTCCCTAGTGTTTGTCCTCCCAATTTTAAACCATGCAGTGTTTCCTTGTTCTTTTCTGACGACTGCCTCCTGGTCCAAGTATAGGTTTTGCATAAGTATAATCAAGTGTTCTGGGATTTCCAGTCAGGAAGCATTAAAAGAAGATGGAAAGACTATACAGAGTCATTCTACCAAAAAAGAATTGGTTGATAAAGAAGAATTTCATGAAACAACATAGGAGCAAGAACCTGTGGTGAGGAAGGATGAAGTTCAAGCTGCTCTGAAGGAACTGGCAAAAAAAATAAGGCCTTAGAAATTGATGGTGTAACAATTGACGTATTTTAAAAAAACAGACATTGCCCGTAATGTGTTCACCAAGTTTTGCCAAGAAATATGGAGGACAACCACCTAGCCAACTGTCTGGAAGATATTTCATATTTGTTCCCATTCCAAAGAAATGTGACCCAACAGAGTGTGGAAATTATCAGACAGTACCATTAATATCACATACAAGCAAGATTCTCCTGAAAATTATCCAAAATTGGCTGGAACAACACATCGACAGATATGCAGACTGGGTTTAGAGAAGGTCATGGTACTAGGGATATTATAGTTCATGTTAGATGTATTTTGGCTGAAAGCAGAGAGTACCAGAAGAATTTCTATCTGTGCTTCATTGACTATTCAAAGACATTTGTCTGTGTGGATCACAAAAAAGTGTGGCTAACTCTGAGAAGAATAGAAATCCTCGAACTTTAGTAGAAAATGAAATAAAATACTTATTTAAAGCATTAAAGAAACAAACTACCAAGTCAGCTTCCAAAAAATGCAATCATTTTTTTATTCATAGCTTACATTTACTGCCTGCTGTATATGTTGTTTTGTTGTTATGTGCCGTCGAGTCACCTGCGACTCATAGCGACCCTATGTACAACAGCCCTAAACTCCGCTCTGCCCTGTGCCAATCTCACTGTCTCTGACACTCCCATTCCAATTATCCCAGTCACCAAATCAATCCACCTCATAGAGGACCTTCCTCTCCTGCGCTGTCCCTCCACCCTCCAAAGCATGATGTCCCTCTCTAAGGACCGGTCTCTCCTCATAATATGTCCAAAGTATGTTAGACAGAGCCTCAGAATCCTTGCCTCCAAGGAGCCACCCGGTTTAACCCTTTCCAGGACAAATTTGTTTGTTTTCCTAGCAGTCCATGGTATTCTCAATACTCTTCTCCAGCACCACAGCTCAAAGGCATCAATTCTCCTTCTATCCTCCTTGGTCATTGTCCAACTCTCTGATGCATAACAGGTGATTGCGAAGACCATGGCCTGTATCAGACGCACCTTAGTCTCCAGAGAGACACCATTGCTCTTCAGCACTTTGGAGAGTTCCCTAACGGTAGACTTTCCCATGGCAATGCGCCTTTTTATTTCCTGGCTGCTGGTGCCAAGACTGTTGACTATGGAGCCAAGCTAACTAAAGCTGTGTACAATCTCAATCTCTTCACCATCCATCCTGATGCTGCCAATTGGTCCAGTGGTGAGAATCTTTGTCTTCTTGACATTGAGCCTCAATCCATATTGTAGGCTGCAGTCCTTGACACTCTGCAGCAGGCCCTTCAGGTCCTCTTCAATTTAAGCAAGCAGGGTTGTGTTATCCGCATAACGCAGATTGTTGATAAATCGTTCACCAATCTTGACCCCACATTTCTCCTCATAGAGCCCAGCCTCTGGGATAATCTGTTCTGCATATAGGTTGAAAAGGTATGGAGACAGGATGCATCCCTGGCTTACGCCCTTCCCAATTTTGAAGCATGTAGTGTTCCCTTGCTCTGTTCTGCTGTATATAGTACATGTTAATAAGAAAATATAAAGATGATCTTTGACCTCAAAGCTCTGACATTCCGTTGGGAGAGAAGCTGAGTCCACAATCAATAGTTAACTCCCAGTAAGCACATACAGGAACTGGGAGAGGCTGCACACCACATAGCCCACTGCATCCCAACACTGAGAGTGTTAGCAGACAATTTTGCTTATACTCTCCCTTATTTTTAAAACACAGGATAAATGTTTCAGGTTTTAAATAAGAAAAGCCCATGCTTTCTGAGCCACGCAACTGACATTGGCTTTGAGAGCTCATAAATTATTCCTGGAAGACTTTAAGGGTGACAGCTTGTAAATTTGCTTACTTTGTCCTACACTTCCTTCCACCTTCAGAGCAACAGCAAGGTTTACAATTTGGCAAATTCTTTTGCGTCAGTCATTAGAGATGACAGGTAGGCAGAGGGGGTGCAGGAGCCCTGGTAGCCCAATTATCTAGTGACCAAACTCCTGCAACTTTAGAACCTGCAAAAAAAGGAGGCAAATGCAAGCTGTTCTTTACTTCTGCGGAAGAGTGTCATTATAGCCTCTAGAAGTATACTTAATGAGATAGTTTAAATACTTTGGAAAGAAAGGGGCTTGATTACTACAATGGTTAACATAGTTAAAAGACCATTTACTGTGGTTTTATGTGTTTCAAATGCGTGTCCTACACATAAGAATGAAAATCTTTTGGCTGATAAACTATTTTGAAAGGAAGATTCTATCATGCACTTAAGTCCCTTTGAGGATATTGAGTGCTCCATATTATAATTATAACCGTTTGTCAAGATGCTTTAAAACACTCTTATCACAAAGCGCTTGATTATAACAGTGGCTCTATCATCAAGACTGTATATAAAAGCCTGTGTGGTACATTTGAGAAATAGAAGAACAGGGCTTATGTTAAATGCTAAAAGTCTGCAAAAGCCTCATTTGTGATTTAAGCACCCCGAGGAAAGACAGGGAGAGCTTAGACAAGAGCTTTGAGGCTCACGCTGGATCCTCACTACTGGAGTCTCATGGGATTAATAATGCATCTTTGTCATGAGGAAAAGTAGAAAAGAAGTTAGACATTGTTCCGAAATGCTGATGCCACAGGTTCAGGAGAGGAAGAGCTAAGAGCAGCTCCGCACATCTGGATGTCATTTAACCACAATGTGACTTGTCAATGAAATGCTATTAGTTATGTTTTAAATGAGTGTCTAAGTCATGTTTTTAGTTCAGAAGTTGTGATCACTCCAACGGATTCCTTTATCTTCTTGAATTTAACTCCCAATCACAGGACAAAAACTCCCTGCAATCAGTTGATAGTTCAATGGGAAATGGTGTTGGAAGTAAGTAAAATCAGTGGTCACGTAGTTCATGTGATTTTTCCAAATGTTTTCTAGCTGTGTTGGGAGCAGAGGAGAAAAATAGAAAATAAAAGAAATGCACATAACAACAATAACAACGACAACATAGAGAGAGCTACATTGGCCTAGTGGACAGAAAGTTATACTACTAAGCCCAAGGTGGGTGATTTTAAGTCTGTGGTCCTCAGACCTGGTTCAGATTATTTTTTTTCTGTTTTGTTTCGGTTTTTTGTTTGTGTGTTTGTTTAACATTATAGGTGGTATAGCACCAGTCTGTGCATTGCTTTATAGAGGTAACCAGTGGTTGCTGTGATGCTAAACACTGTGACACTGATGTGCCAAGTGTGATAATGGTTACCTATGGTGAGCAGTGTTTGCTGGAGCTTCCTGATTAAAACAAGCTTGGAAGCAGGAGTGACATCACTTCCGAAATGCCTTGCCTCCAAAAACTCTGTGAGCACTGCTCAGGCCTTCCGTTCATAGGGTCACTATGAGTCTAGGACTCAACAGCACTTAACAACAACAACAGCAATAATTCAAATGAAGCACTTAAGGTCAAAAAGTTAAAAACGTAATGGTATTTGTCATATCCAGCAAATATGTGTTAAGAAGGAATCATTAAAGAAGCAATACATAGTGTTAAAGTTTGTAAACGGATGATTCTTCTACTAAAAAAAAAAATTTGGATCTGCTCAAGTATCTGTGGTTTATATTCTTAGAAAGTTCACTGATCCCAAGACAACTCCGACTCACACTGACCCTCGACCAGGTTTCTAAGGTCATGAATCTTTAGGTCAGGAGACTGTCTTTCCTCTAAGGAGATGCTGGTGGATTTGAAGTTCTATGAGGTCACTTCAAGAAGCACCCAAGTCCAACATAATAAGATGCTACATTACTGCTCCACATACACCTATGAAAGAGAGGAAACTCCACACAGACACACCCTCCTCCTGGTGCTACATTTTCAGGGTTTATCACCCAGTGAAATATGACTGAAGATGTGTCAAGCCATTTTGTCTGGAAAGGTAAATGTCCATCAGAGAAACAAATGAGGAATTTCACAGCTTGGATTTTGACAGAATTTTTTGGTGTGCATGTCCCCCAGAAAGATGGGTGCCAGTTCTTTCAGCTTCTTAGGGAATGCTCGCTTTTAAAAAACTGTCAGTAAAAGCATTTCTTCAGTATTTTTTAGTAATTATCTGATGTGTTACATAATATCATTACATCGTTGAATGTGTTACTATTAGAGTGCCCGATATTAGTTGAGTGTGATTTCTCCCTAACTGATAATCCTCACATTTTTCATAAATGTTCATGGCACACACTCAGTTTCTAACTTAAAAAGGGTGGCCACGAGTCAGAATCAACGCCATGGCAACCCATACCGCACTCTGGCAGAAGAGGAGAAGCTGCTTAAACTCCAAGGTGCAGCGTTAACCTTCAGTCCATTTATGTGCCACACAAGAAAGTGCTGCATGGGAGTCTGAGTTCACCGAGGGCAGGGTCTTCACCCTCATGACTACAGTTTTTGAAATAGTACCTTCTGTAAGTACAAGACAGTAATAAAAGCAATTCCTTAAAGTGAGATACAAATGTCCTTCTATTTCTCCTCTAAACCAAGGTCTTTATCTGAGCTGTGTTGCTGCCAGCCGTTCTGTCCTATTCGTACCTGTGAAATGTCCCAGTATAAGTAGTAATGGGGTAACATCATGGAGCCTGCCTAAATAAAAGTAGATAAAGCTTACTAAAGAATAGAAATGGTCTGGCCTAGGAAAATGTCCACTGTCACAGAGTGAAAATGGCCACTGACTGGAATTGGGTGGGTGTACATTCTTGTACTGTTGGAGAATGCAAGGACGTAAGTTCTCTAGAAAAATCAAGCCAGCGAAGCCAGGAAAATGGCAAGAATTATCATAAATGGGAATCAATGAAAATAACTTCAGGGTTGTGTTTTTGTTTGTTTGTTTGTTTTTAATCTATAACAGTAGTCAGAACAGAGCAGGGAAATGCGGCATGGTTCAGGATCAGGAAAGGTGTGTGTCAGGGATGTGTCCTATCTTCATACCTTGTCAATCTATACGCAGAATAGATCATTTGGGAGGCTGGGCTTTATGAGCAGGAATGTGGCATCAGGATTGAAGGAAGACTTATCAACAACCTGCCATCATGCGGATGACACAATCTTGTTTGCTAAAACTGAGGTGTACATAAGGCATATGCTGCAGTCTTTAATATGAATTGAAACTCAACATCAAGATAACAAAGATTCTCACCACTGCGCCAATTGGCAGCTTCATGATAGACGGGGAAGAGATTGAGATTATTACCAACTTTCACTTGCTTGGTTACACAATCAACACTCTCAGCATCAGCAGTCAGGAAATCAACAGATGAATTGCATTGGGAAAGTCTACTGTCAGGGACGTCTCTAGAGCACTGAAGAGCAATATTGTCAGTTTGGAGACTAAGGTGCACCTGATAACAAGCTTTGGTCTTCACAATTAGATGCTATGCATCAGAGAGCTGGACAATGATTAAGGATGATAGAAAAAAAATCAATGCCTTTAAGTTGTGGTGCTGGAGAAGAGTATTGGACATACAGTGGACTGCCAGTAGAATAAGCAGGTTGGTCCTGGAGAGGGTGATACCAAGCTGTTCCCTGGAAACAAGGATTTTGAAACTCTGCCTCACTCACTTTTGGGCACATGGCCAGGAGGGACGAGTTCTTGAAGAAGAACATCATGTTTGGAAGGTTGGAGAGACAGCACAAGAGAGGAAGACCCAGAATGGGCTGGACTGACTCAGAGATTGGAGAAGCGGATTTGGATCTATTGGAGATAATAAGATTGGCTCATGATAGGGAAGGCTACAGAGCTGTTGTACATAGGGTCACTATGAGTCACAGGTGTCTTGAGAACACATGTCTAACAACACGTCACAACAACATGTCTAACTCTGTTTGGGACACAGGACATGTTTCTAGGAAAGGTTATTCCTGGGAAAGGGACATCAGCAAAAAAGAGGAAGATCCTCACCAAGATGGAATTGACACAGTTACTGCTGCAATGGGCTTCAGTGAGTCAGAGGTGATGAAGATGGCACAGGTTAGGACAGGCTTCAGATCTCTTGTTCTCAGAGATGCTATGAGTTTTGTCTGGCAACACAACACCAAACAACATAGGATGTCCAGTAGTCTCGTACAATACCAAAATCTAAAGGAATCAGTTCTTCTGTCACCTTTTTGTCTAGTTCTCAGATGCATAATGGACTGAATCAGGTGCGCCTTAGTGTTAAGAGTGACACTACTGCTCTTTGGTATTATGGAAATGTCCATGATAGTAGCTTTGGCCAAAACACTATTGTTGTTGTTATATGCCATCGAGTCACTTGCAATTCATTGGCCATCCACTTCTGAAGTAGCAGGCCTCTGAAAACTCTATGTACAAAAGAACAGAAAACAACTATTATGCATTGTTATTATGTACCACTGAGTTGGAAATCGTCCATAGCTAATCTCCCATTGTGTTTTCAGATTTAATTAATTACAGGGGAGGAGATTGCACATCTTTCTCCTTTGGAGAAACTTGTCAATTTGAACTATATGCTCTTGGGATTACAGCTCAGCTTCTTACCACAGGCCATCAAAACTCCCTTTGCCCAAGGCAATATATCTCCTTATCTCCTGATTTCTGGTACCAAGGGTGTTGTTGTGGATCCAGATAAAATTAACTCAATGACAATTTCAATCATTGATCCAAAATGTTGCCTTTTGACCCAATGGTAAGGATCTTTGATTTCTTGGTGTTGCAATATAATTCATATTGAAAACTATAGTCTTTGACCTTCTGCAGCAAACACTTTCAGCAAGCAAGGTTGTGTGATACCTACATTACGCTGGTTATTGATGAGTCTTCCTCTAATTCTAACACCATTCTTCTTCATAGAGTCTGACTTCACAAATTATTTGCTCAGCATACAGATGAAATAGGAGTGGGAAAAGGATACAACTCTTAGGCATTCTTCCTGGTTTTAAAAATATAAAGTTTCCTTGTTGGGTTTGAACAACAGTTTCTTGGTCTAGACACTGATTTCATGTGGGTACAATTAAGTGTTCTGGGATTCCCATCTCAATGTTAGCCATAGTTTGTAGTGAACCAGACATTACGTGTATTTTCTAATTAAATCTAGAATTCCAGAACTTCATATAAATCACAATACAGTCAATATTCAAGTCACTTTTTCACGTAAGAAATTCTCCTTTTAAAACTTTTACATAATTTTTTTCCTTCACAGCCCTTCTCACCAAACCTCAATTCTCTTTTTAATTTTTGAGTGAAAGTTTTCAAATTGTATTGACTATTTCTTTAATAATTCTTAAACATTTTGTTTTATAACATTACTTGTTATGTGCTGTAGAATCACTTGTAACTCACAGTGACCTACAATAGCCCTAAACACTACTCTATCTTGAGCCAATCTCACTGACTCTGACACACTTACCTCCATTTACGCCAGTCACAAAATCAATCCATCTCATCGAGGATCTTCCTCTCCTGCACTGTCCCTCCATTCTCCCAAGCATGATGTCCCTCTGCCAGTACTGGTCCCTCCTTGTAACATGACCAAAGTATGAAGGAAGAAGTTCAAACTGTTCTGAAGGAATTGGCAACCCCTTCAAAAAAAAAATCCCACTCACAAAAAACAGAACAAAACACAAGGCCCCAGGAATTGATGGTCTTTCTGTGTTGCATTGATTATGCAAAGGCATTTGACTGTGTGGATCAAAACAAACTGTAGCTGACTCTGAGAAGAAGGGAAATGCCAGAACACTTGATTGTGCTTATGCAAAACCTATACTTGGACCAGGAGACAGTCATTAGAACAGAACAAGGAAACAATGCATGGTTCAAAATTGGGAAGGGTGTATGCCAAAGATGTATCTTCTTTCCATACCTTTTCTGTCTATAACATTTTTTGTAATTCATTAATTACAATGCCCCATCAACCCTTATTATACATTACCTTTTCCTTCACCCAACTTATTTATCACTTATTCTCCCCTCCCTTCCTTCTTCTTCCTGGTAAGCATCCAAGAATGATTGTATCTCTGTAAACTTTTCCTGATTTTTTTTTTGTAGTAGTAGTAGTAATCTTCAATCACAGTTGTTGTTTTGAGGTAGTATCACAACTCAGCATTGTTTCCCCTAGATGTATCCATGCTACTTAGACTTTTACAAATTGATTTCTAAGTCTTTAGTGTTGCCTAAACTTATTGTGTGAATGTACTGTAATTCTATTAGCAGTTCACCCATTGAAGGACATATGCCATATGTAACTCTTTGCTGTTGTAAACAATGTTGCATGGATGTACATGTCTGTGCTGCAGCTCTTATGCTTTGGGGATACATACCTAGTAGTGAGATTGCTGCGTCAAATGATCCTTCTGCTTCCAACTCTCTAAGGAAGGATCAAACTTGTTTCCACAGTGTGAATCCCAGTTTTTACTTGACTTGTCCACTTATGAACACATTTCCAGTCTTTCTTTTTTCAGGGACAGCAGCCAGAATTAATTGCAGTGTTTTGTGACATTATGAAAATGTAAATCATAGTTTCCTAATTTGTAAAATACAAATCATCACATGCAATTGTTTTGAGGATTAAGTAGATTAAACATATGCAAATGCTTAAATTGATATCAATGTTTCTGCTTAATTTCCAGCAGTAGCTCTATTATTGATTCAGAAAATCCTATTTATTGTGTTTATCATCACAACAATTCAGGTAAAGGTCTCTAAGGAATATTAGACAATAACTCTCAGATTATTATTCAGTATCATCTTTGATACTGAAGAGTAATCATCATATAAAATGAATTGCATTATTTCCATTTAATTCTATTAGTTTCATACATTCATAGTGAGTTACATCTTCCACACCCTGAACTCTTACAGCATTTAGGGGGAAAAAAATTCTTCAGTTTAGCCTTATCAGTTTGATATTTAATTACTTAGAGAAGCTTAGTGTTATCTGTAAACTTGAAGATTTTACTGAGCACTTTATCTACCAGATCACTAAAAAACCTTAAAGGAAGCCAATCCCAGCAATAATCTCTAAAGGAGACTTTCCAAACCTGAGTGCTGGAGAGGGGGTACAAATGTACTCAGGCAGCTGGCTTCAGACCATGGGTAGCAGACACCTCCAGCCAGAGCCACTTTCTCCATTTACATGGTTAAATAGAAAACACTACCACTTTCTCTAAACGTTAAGGTACTAAAATATGGGGAGCACTGTTTAGAAATGTCTTCTGCTTAATATATTGATACCCCAAAAGCATTTGGTTATTCCTTTGTGCTTTTTTCCCCTAATAAATTGGGACTTCAGCGAGGACATCATATTTCTTGATTCACTAAGCAAATTGAAATGTGTATGTGTATGCTTGTGCCAATATGTTTTCTATATCCATTAGTATAGCTAGATATACACGTGGCAGAGCCGACTTGCCAGATGAACTGGGGGTCTCTGGCCCAGAGTTGGTCAGCATTTGGGCGCGCCGGAATGGTAAAATACCGACATATCGGGCCACACCAGATGAACTAGGGGTCTCTGTTCAGAGTTGGCCAGCATTTGGGTGTGCCAATTAAAACAAGCTTGGAAGCAGGAGTGGCATCCTCTTCCATAAATAGCTTGCCTCTGGAAATACTATGAACCTGGCGAGAGGATGAAGGCACACACAAGTGTTGAGGACTTTCCTTCAAAGGGTCACTATGAGTCACCTACGATTTGATGGCACTGAACAACAACATTAGTATTGTGAGCACTCGTGGCTTAGTGATAAAGAGCTGCATTGTCAACACTAAGGCACATGGTTCAAAACTACCAGCTACTCTGTAATAGAAAGATGGACATTCTCTTCCCATATGATTTATAGCCTCTGAAAGCTCACTGGGGGGTCAGCTTTGAGTTGGTTTCAACAGTACTCAACAGCAGCAAAATATCTATTGTTAATGGGCTTTGGCATAGACCGTTTTCAGATATGCTAGAATCATGACAACTGAGAAACATAGGGAAAGATAAAATTTAACATGCTTTGTATAATAATAATAAATAAAAAGAGAAGATGAAAGAACCTACATCATACTGTCAAATATCAACAGATAAATATATTTTGTGTTCATCTTGTGGAATAGCATTGTTATGGAATCTATATACA
>NW_006399908.1:4601828-4604291 GCF_000299155.1 Elephantulus edwardii | reverse complement strand
TATCCTTAAGTATTGCCACCCGTGGTTTGAATTTGTTTTTCAGCTTCTTCAGCTTAAGAAACGCTGAGTGAGTTCATCCCTTTTAATTTTCTGTCTCCAGCTCTCTGCACATTTCATTATAGTATCTTGCTTTATCGTCCCGGGCTGCCTTTTGAAATTTTCTGTTTAGCTCTTTTATGTCTTGGTTTCTTCCTTTAGCTTTGGCTTCTCGGCACTCTAATTCAAGGTTCAGAGTCTCATCTGACATCCATCTTGGTCTTTTCTTCTTTTTCAGCCTTTGTAAAGATCTTTTGCATTCTTCATGTACGATTTTCCTGATATCCTCCCAGAGCTCTTTTGGTCTATGCTCAGTGGTGCTCAAGGCCTCAAACCTGTTCCTGAGATGGTTTTGAAATTCGAGTGGGATAGACTTAAGACCAAATTTTGTTTCCTGTGGACTTGATTTAATTTTCCTCAACTTCAGCTTGAACTTGCATATGAGTCTTACATTTACAAAGAAATAAATTATCAGGACAAATGAAATGCATAAATATTGCCTTTATGAACAAGGCAGTACCTGTTGTCAGCATGTTTTAAAAAGACAAATCAGAATAATTAAGAGCAAAGTGAAATAAATTATACCAGAGAATTCTATCATAAATCTACCCAGATGAGATTAAACAGATAAGTAATACTAAAATTCATCCAGGTCTACCAAAGCAAACCAAACCACTTAGAATTGATTCTAGGATTCTAGTTCCTAGTGTTACCTTCTCTCTCTCTCTCTCTCTCTCTCTCTCTCTCTCTCTCTCTCCCCTCCATCCCTCCCTCCCTCCCTCTCTTTTCTCTCCTTCTCTCCCTCTCTGAATTATTGATTAGAAAAGGTCAGGGACTATAGTCTTCAATATGGATTGAAGTTCAACATGAAGAAGATAAATATTCTCACCAATAGGCTGAATAGCAGCACCATGATAGATAGAGAAGACATTGAAATTGTTTACAGTTACAGCTTGCTTGGCTTCACAATCAACACTCTTGGCACCAGCAGTCAGGAAATCAAAAAATGATTTGTACTGGAAAAATCCGTGTTCAATAACTTCTTCAGAGTACTGAGAAGCAATCATGTCTGTCTAGAGACTAAGGTGCACCTGATTCATTCTATGGTCTTCACAGTTATTTGCTACGCATCAAAGAGCTGGACAATGACTAAGGATGACAGAAAAAGAATCAATACCTTTGAGTTGTGGTGCTAGAAAAGAATATTGAACATATCATGAGCCCTCAAGACAACAAATATCTTTATATTGGAGATGGTGAAACCAACTTTCTCCTCTCACTTACTTTGAAGATGCAGTCAGGTTGGATTGGTCTTTGTAGAAAAACATCACTCTTGGAAGGATGCAGGGACAGCATAGGAAAGGAAAACCCTAAAGGAGATGGATTGACACACCAACTGGAGTAATAAAAGTAGTTTTGTCAGAGACAGTGAGATTGGATCAGGATAGAGCAGGGTTCAGAGCTATTGTGTGTTCATAGGGCTACTACAAGTTGAGGCCAACTCAGTGGCATACAGCAACAACAAATCTTTTTTTTCAGGTTATTTTTTTGCCTTTATTTGTCCTTTTCTTTCTTTTTAAAAAATTTATTATTAATTTCAATGAATATTTACAGAACTTTGGATTTTCATTCATTCATTGTTGCACTTTTCTTCTCTCCTTATCCTCCCCCTGCCTCAGTACGCTACCCTCTTGGAAAAGTAAAAGAAAAATTCTTTCATTGTTTTACAATACCTCCCCTCAGGTCCACTCCACTATGCAGCCTTCACTCTGGACTCCTGTCATGACAAAAATCCCTAATAATTTTCCCTCTAAAATAGTTTTCTCCCTCATCTGTTTCAATGCCATATACATTGTTGAACCCATCCTTCTCAGTCTCTCCCCAACCCTGAGGTCAGTCCTGCTTTACAACAGTGGCAGCATGCAGTATTTGTTCTTTTGTGACTAAAATACTTCACTCAGCATAATGTCCTCCAGAGTCACCCATTTTGAATAATATTGCATGAGTTCCTTCTTTTTCAATGCAGCATAGTATTCCATTGTGCGAATATACCACAGCTTCTCTAGCCATTCGTTTCTTCATGGGCACATAGGGTGTTTCCAACTCCTTGCTATTGTTAACAAAGCTGTAATAAACATGGGTGTGTGTATATATCTGTTTAGATGTCAGTTATGGTCTCTTTGGGGTATATTCCAAGTAATGGAACTGCTGGGTCAAATGGTATCTCTATTTGAAACTATTTGAGAAAATGCCATACTGCCTTCCACAGGGGTTGCACCATTTTACACTCCCACCAACAGTGAATAAGGGTTCCAGTTTCTCCACAACCTGGCCAGCATTTGTTGCTTGCTGTTCTGTTAAAATTTACAATTCTGACTGGGGTGAGATGATATCTCATAGTTGTTTTGATTTGCATCTCTCTTGGAG
>NW_006399908.1:4594758-4601728 GCF_000299155.1 Elephantulus edwardii | reverse complement strand
AAAAAAAAAAAAAAAGAACTGCAGTCTTTGAGAAGCTGAATGGGCCACTGATAATCCAGAAGTCAAGGATAACAATTCAAACAAACAAACAGAAGCACAAAGTAGAAGAGATCATGTATAAAATGGGTGGGGGAATTCCAGATCTAACTGAATGAGTCTTTTAAAATTAGGTTAATTAGGGCTTATTATCTTTATTTTTTAACATTTTTAAATATTTCTTGATGTCAGAAAAAGTAATCTTAATTAATGAGTATTCTGTTTTCCTTAAGTCTAAGTCCAAACTTTTTGAAAATATGAAGCATTTCTCTATAGAGAACATCTCTTCCCTCAAAAATCATAGAGAGAAAGGATGGAATGACAGTGAGGGGAGATTTTCTATAGAAGAATCAGAATATCCAAAGTAAGAAAGGAAATCCAAGCCAGGAAGAGACATCTCAGAAAAATCTAATAGACAGAGGGATGGCAGCCTCACTTCATGACTTGGAATCTAAACTTCCCTTAGGAATAAGTTGCCTGGCATGTGACTAGTTAACATGTACAAAAATAAACAAGGAATAGTAATGCAGAGAAAGAGAAATAACAAGACCAAGTGAGAACAATCCAGAGCAAGGCAATCCAAGTCACGTCTTACATAGACGTTTGTCGCCACGTAAAGTGGTGCAATTCTGTTTGAAATTAAGAATCTAATTTATGACAAGTCATTCTCAATATTTTAGGCAATTATCTATTCTGTGTATAGGGGGAAAAGACATAAAGGTTATTTGGAAAGCCAATTATTAATGCATTTCATGTTGTAATTGTGTGTTTCTATATTGTCATAAACAATAAAGTCAAGGATATGATCTCTCTGGGAAAGAGTCCAAAAGGTGGGGAAAAAAAGATAAAGGACAGTAGTAAATAACTTGTGAAACGATGTTTTTATTGCATGAGCCTGGCCTGTGTTCACAGCTAGCTTTTCACTACTCACTTTTGTGGATGTCTGAGAGTCCCTGCTTATCCTCCTACGGCAATACCTGTGGTTCTAAGGAGGCTTCAGCGAATGCTCAGTCTCAGAATCAACAGATGTCTAAGGTGGGAGTAGACACCCAGAATTGCCTTTGGATAGTATTCCTCTCAAAGAGCCTATGAGTAGGTTCTTCTGAAGAGGCATCTGTGTGAGGGGTTCAGGAGCTAAGACTTTTCCAGTTAGCTAAAGGTGTGGGAGGAGGCACACCTCCAACACAATGGAAAGGGTAATACACAATTCTCTATATGCCCTTTCTGTAGGCAATGTTTATCATTGCTCTTCACCATGTATACTTTTTATGGTGAAGGGTTTTAAGAGAATTGATTTTACCATCTGTTAGGTAGGACGTGAGGATTAAGCAGTATCATTCACTGCTCTGAAGTTGGCTCTGCCTCCTACTAACTCTCTACTGGGATTCTCAGGCTGTTAAACACAATGAAAGGAAATCACAATAAAATGTAAATCACAATGAAAGTCCATCTTTCTGTTTTGGAGCAACTGGTGAATCAGAGCCACTAGAGATGTGCAGCTTAGGTTAGCAGTGCCTCTGAAACCATCAACGGATTTCATCTTGCTTGGATCCACAACCAAGCCCCTCAGAACCAGGAGTCCGGAGATCTGGAGATGTATTACTTTGGGGAAGTCTGCTGTCAGGGACCTCTCCAAAAGTACAGAAGAGTAATGGTGTCATTACTGACATTACTTCATTACTGAAGACTAAAGAGTGCCTGATCCAGGTCCTGGTCTTTTCAGTTACCTGTCAGGAACCAGAGAGTGGGACAATGGGTAAAGATGACAGGAGAATGTATGCCTCTGAGCCCCGGTGCTGGAGAAGAGTACTAGATATCACATAGACTGCCAAAAGAACAAACATGTCTTCAGAAAGATGCAGCCAGACTGCTCCTTCAAAAGAAAACAAACTGAAATCACTAATCAAATTGAAGTGTTTATGTTTGTGCCTATATATTTGCTATATCTATTAATATTGTGAGCCCTCATGGACTAGTGGTAAGGAGCTGCACTGTCAACACTAAGGCACATGGTTCAAAACTACCAGCTATTCTGTGGTAGAAAGATGGACAAACTCCTCCCATACAATTTATAGCCCAATCATATAAACAACATATCTCACAAATTGGGCGTGTTGCTAGGAGAAGCTATTACTTGGAAAGGTGGAGGGGCCGTGAAAGAGAGGAAGACTCGCTAACGAGGTGGATTGACATGGTGACTGCTGCAGTGGGCTCAAGAAATGGTAAGGATAGTACAGGATAGGACAAAATTCAGGTCTGTTGTCATAGGGTTTCTTATACTTGACTTGTCACCACCTAAAAACTGTCAGGCTTCTCTTCAAAATTCTTCCATGTTTCAACATTTGAACATATTTGTTATCTATTGTATTACACTTGTTCTTGGAGTCTTCAAATAAAAATAAGACCAGAATAAATCTATATTCTAATTTGTTAAATTGTAAAATACCATATTTGAGTTTAAAAAATAAGCCCTCTTTGTTTAAAAAATGATGTAAAATTAAACAAAAATCCTCAAATTTAAGGCTGTCAAGTAATAACTGACTCATAGCTGACTCTTCATCGGTTTTTCAAGGCTATATAAATTGTCCAGGGGGGTCTATCTTGGTCTTAGAGTCACTGGTATATTTGTACAACTAGAGAGTGGTTTGAGTTAGCAGTGCAACTCCTTACAGATGAGACCACCAGGGCTCCCTAGTGGAGGTTAAATGTGATCAATAACAAAAATTTAGTATAATCTTGTGTAGTAAGTGACTTATTAGTTTTCCCTCCCTCACAATTTTATTACCCTATTATCTCAAATATTCAAATCTTCATTATTCATTAGCTATATAAAGGCATTAGAATATGGAAAGCAACAGCAAATTTTGGTTAACTTTGAGAAGAATGGGAATCCCGGAACACTTGATTGTGCTTATGTGAAACCTATACTTGGACCAGGAAGTAGTCCTCAGAAAAGAACAGGGAAACACCACATGGTTCAAAATCGGGAAGGGAGTACATCAAGGACATATCCTGTCTCCATACCTTTTCAAACTATGCACATAACAGATCATTTGGGAGACTGGACTTTATGAAGAGAAATGTGACATCAGGATTAGAGGAAGACTCATCAACAACCTATGTTATACAGTTGACACAATCCTGTTTGCTGAAACTGAAAAGGACTTGAAGTATTTGCTGCAGAAGGTCAAGGACTGTAGTCTTCAATATGGACTGAAACATCAACAAGACAAAGATTCTTACCACTGGGTCAATTGACTGCACCATGATGTATGGAGAAGAGATTGAGGTTGTTAACAGTTACAGTTTGCTCTGCTCCTCAGTCAACACTTTTGGCATCAGCAGTCAGCGAATCAAAAGGCAAATTGTTTTGGGTAAATCTGCTGTCAGGGACCTTTCTAGAGTCTGAGAAGCAACGATGTCAGTCTGGAGACTAATATGCTCCTGATTCAGGCCATGGTCTTCATGACAGAAGAAGAATTGATGCCTTTGAATTGTGGTTCTGGAGAAGAGTTCTGAACATACATACCATAAACCAATAAGAAAAAAAAATAGATCCGTCTTAGAGAGGGTGAAATTAAGTTTCTCCTTGAAGGATAGGATTTTGAAGCTCCATCTCACATAATTTGGGTATGTGGCTTGGAGAAGGACATCATGCTTGGAAGGCTGCAGGAAAAGTGCAGGAAAGGAAGACCCCAGATGAGATGGATTGATACAGTAATGAGGGCAAAGATGGTAGGTTTGTTGGAATCAGTGAGACTGACCAGGACAGGGCAGACTTCAGAGTGTCGTGTACAGGCAATGTACATACAGGATCGCTATGAGATGCAGGTGCTTTGATGGTACCTAACAACAACAACAATTTTCTCAAAAAGAACTATTCTCTGCAAATCTGCATATTTTAAAGAATGACTCATGAAAGAGATGCTAATTTTAGATCTTTTCCTTAAATAAATGATTGAAACACACATCTCACTCAAGATCCTCAAACTTCCAACTTCTCTCTTGTGCAATTAACAAGTTGCATTCACTGCCTCACCTGAAGGCAATACTGGTTGTACTTGGAAGAAGTAGAATTTCTTGTTGTTTACCAAACAAGATATTACTTCTGACTGAGTCAAGAAGCCCTGCATAGAAATGCATCAAGGTGCCTGAGATAGATACGGTGATATTGCTATGATGCCACTCAGTAGCTCTCAGATGATAGTCTGTGACTCTTACTGGAGCTCAAATACCTTCAAAAATGTCTTCACATCGTGTATCATCTATAACTTTAATCATTTTTGCTTAAAATTTGTTAAAAATAAAGGAAGAAATCTGTGACCTAATCCTGGGGTTTGACTTGCATTACCACTGCATTGCCAAGTTTATTTTTCCTCCATGGATCCCATGATCTTTGAGCAGGGTCACTGATCTGCCGTCACATTCTGTATTCCCCTCTGCAGCTTTCTGGCCTTGTACGTAGGGGGAGATGTTGAAAGAATAAATGAAGGTTGAAACTCCTGCGTACTACATTTCTAGTGTTTTCATAATTCCATCTAGCTCTAATATCAGTTTTGTAGATCATTTGAATCAATTTATTATAACAGCAGGAGAAGGCTGCCTTTTTATTTTTCTGGCACAGTAATAAGGATTACATTTAACTTTGAGGGTAAGTCTTTGATTTGCTGTTCTGACCTTTCAGTTTCTTGTAAAAATAAGATCCTTTAGACTTATTCATCTTAAGAGAAAACCAACAAGATAATTTGCTTAGTATTTAAGCATTAAGAACTTGTAAGCCTTATATGGAGCTCAGTATAATTCTTTAAATATCTCACAGACTCTATAAGAAGTTGAACAATCATTTAAAAAATGTCTATGCAGGATAAATTGTTTCAAGAATATGACGGATCCTTTGTTTGCTCTTTAGTTGTTATGAAAAGAACAATTTTAAAAGGAAAGATTACAGTATTATCTTCTAAATTTATATTATAAACGAAATAGGAATGAATATAATATTATATCTAATATGTTGTAGTTGTTGGGTGCTGTGGAATCAAACCCACCATAGCTTCTGGCAGATTTTCATAGGTAGTTATTCACATGGGGAGAGATTGCCCATCCTACTTAAAGTAAATTTTCTTCTTATGTAGAACTGAACTATAAAAGTCACAAAATAATAACCACAATTGAGAAATAGAGACCATCTTACACAAAAGTAAATTGAAAACAAGATACTTTACACTTGGTGGCAGTAATTTTTTAATAGAATTTTTTTCCTACAAAACTTGGAAAAAGTTTAGTCAAGCTGCGTCATCTGTACAATAGAAATTTATTGATTGAATTGATGATAGTGTTTCTAGGAACCAACAAGTCGATGGTAATAGAGACATTAAACAGTGTCTTCTTTGCAAAAGCAGAGGGAACCTTTGTAATTCATTCTAGAACATCTGCACTAAATGAGAGAAAATTATGGAAGAGGAAAAAATGAAATAAATTTGTACCAAATATTTACAAATGGAGTAATTTTTATAATTGGCACAATTTTTTTCTTTTTTTCCAAATTCATTTTTTTATTAATTTTAATAAACATTTACAGGGATTTTGGATTCCCATTCATTCATTGCCTCACTTTTCTCCCTGCCCACCCCTCCCCACCAGTTCACTCCCCTCTCCGAAAAGAAAAGAAAAAATTCCTTCATTGGTATACAATTCCCCTATCTCTCCCCCCCACCCCCCACCCCGAGTACACTTCTCTATGCAACCTTAACTCTGGATTCTTGTGTTAACCATAATAATCATATACCGCCTCTAATTTGTTCTTTCTCTCATCTGTTTCAATACAGTATACATAATTTATCCAGTCTTTTTTTCAGTCTTACCCCAACCCTGATGTCAGACCCATTCTACAACAGTGGCACCATGCAGTATTTGTCCCTTTGTGATTGAAATATTTCACTCAGCATAATGTCCTCCAAGGTCACCCATTTTGAATAATATTGCATAAGTTCCTTGTTTTTCAATGCAGCGTAGTATTCCATTGTGTGAATATACCGCAGGAGGGGAAGACCCTCTATGAGGTGAATTGATTCAGTGACTGGGGTAATCGCAATGAGATTGGCACAGGATAGAGCAGGGTTTAGGGCTGTTGTACATAGGGTCGCTATGAGTCGCAAACAATTCGACGGCACATAACAACAACAACAACAACATCTCTATCCATTCGTTTGTTGATGGGCACTTAGGTTGCTTCGAACTTTTTGCTATTGTAAACAAAGCTGCGATAAACATGGGTGTGCATATATCTGCTTGGATGGTGGTTATGGTCTCTCTGGGGTATATTCCCAGTAATGGGATTGCTGGATCAAACGGTAATTCTAATTGCAATTTTTTGAGAAAGTGCCACACTGCTTTCCACAGGGGTTGCATCATTTTACACTCCCACCAAAAGTGAATAAGGGTTCCAGTTTCTCCACATCCTCGCCAGCATTTGTTGCTTGCTGTTCTGTTAAATTTTGCTTTTCTGACTGGGATTAGATGATATCTCATAGTTGTTTTGATTTGCATCTTTCTTAGAGCTAGGGATTTTGAACATTTCTACATGTGCTTGTTGGCCATCTGATTGTATTCTTCGGTGAAGTGTCTGTTCATATCCTGTGCCCATTTCTCAAATGGATTATTTAACTTTACATTATTGTGGTGCTCAAGTATTTTATAAATTCCGGATATAAGTCCCTTATCTGACATGTCATTACCAAATACTTTTTCCCTGTCTGTGGCTTTCCTTTTTACCCCGTTGGAGAAGTTTTTGGATGTGCATAGGGATTTGATTCTTAGAAGGTCCCATTTATCTATTTTATCTTCTCCCAGTTGTAGATTTTTCAGGATACTTGGAAGACTTTTTACGTTGTGGATTAGGACTTCTAGCGTTCTTCCAAGCTTTTCTTTAATGAAG
>NW_006399908.1:4566414-4589703 GCF_000299155.1 Elephantulus edwardii | reverse complement strand
CTTCTCCCAGTTGTAGATTTTTCAGGATACTTGGAAGACTTTTTACGTTGTGGATTAGGACTTAGAGCGTTCTTCCAAGCTTTTCTTTAATGAAGCTTATAGTCCTTGGTTTTAGTCCTAAGTCCATGATCCACCTTGATTTGAGGAAGAAGATTGTCGCACTGTTCTAACATAGAGTAGCTTGTAGCCTTGAACTAAGCAACTTTCCTTTAATAGGTAAATGCTGTAAACCAGTGGACAATCGGGTCCCATTTAAAGTAAACTGAAGATATGAGCACATTAAAATAATATAAAATAAAAATTAGTATAAGAGTAAACATGAAATTGGAGGTAATGTATACTATAGAGAAAGAATCATGAAGACAAAAGCTCAAACTAAAATTGAGTCAATTGCTTTTGTATCTAGTGTTTTTTGGCAAGAATAATTTTCTTACTACATAAATAAATGAAGTGGGATTAGCTTTAAGCTATTGCATATGTGAGCCATATGACAAATTTTTCCTGTTCTAAGTCTTTATTTGTAAAGAAATTTATTTTACATTTTCAATTCCAAAGGGCTAGCTTTGCCATGATCAAAATTGTGGTCTAGGGACTAGTTAATTCCCTCTTAAAAATAGTTTAATTAGCATTTTAGATTTATAAATCAGATTCAAGGACTCTGGTGAATTCACCATTATAGTAATTGTCCTTTGTGAATTCTCACAAATGATGGACAGGAGGCTTGTCTTGGGCTTTATTAACTTTTCCCTTTGTTACAGGAATACCACCCCATAAACCAAAACCCATTAAGTGCAGAAAAAAAACTAGATATTCATTTTTGGAAGAATGAATAAAATACCCGTACCTCTCACCATATTAAAAATTTAACTCAAGAAGGTTTAAAGATCTAAATATAAAACCTAAAACTCTAAAGGACATCAAAGAAAAAAAAATTAAGACCTAACTAAAAAGGTCCAATTCATGATGTAAGCAGATTGTCAAATATAATTTAAAATGTAAAAACAGCTGAAGTTGAATGACTACAATCTTCTAATAATTAAATCCTTATGTGTTGCAAAGCTTTTACCCAATAGGGTACAAGGATAATCTGCTATTCAGCATGGTTAAATTGTAGATACAATACTGGAGGCTGAGCCCTCATATTGGAAGATACTACAAAAAGAGGAATTAATGCAGATATCCACTAATATTTGGAGGGTAGAATGAATGAAGTGTGAATGTAGGAAAACTGAACATTGCAATAAATGAAATAGATCACATGGATTGACATTGCCCATTTTGACTCAGAAAATCATATGATCTACCATGGTAGGAATGAAAAAATGAGGTTGTTTTCACAGTCACAAAGATCATTTCTAGATCTATCCTGAAATGCAATGCTATGAGTGACAGAATGTTATTCCTACTCATACAAAGAGGACCTGTTAATACAAGTATCATTCAAATATACACGGAAACATTAAAAGCCAAAGAGAAGGAAATAAAAAAAATTCGCCACCATTTATGGTCATAAATCTATTGAATATACAATAAAGATTAATTAATAATGATAATTGGTGCCTAGAATGCAAAAATTGTGAATAAGTAAAACATTAATGACTTGGTAATAGATGTGGCTGGATATAGAAAGAGAGAATTCTGTATAATCAATTCTTTATTAGATCCAAATGCCTTATATAAAATACATAACTAGTGACTATATAAATAGACTTCATCTCATGGACTACACAGGAATCAGACTGATTGTATCTATGGACAGAATGTTGGAGAAGCTCAGTTTGGGGAGTCAAAACCAGGCCAGGTGGTGATTGTGCAACAGATCATCAACTACTCATGTGCAAGATCAAATTGAAGGTAAAGAAAGTGAAAACTAACCCAAAAGAATCAAAATATGACCTTGAGTCTATCCAACCTGAATTTCCAAAATCATCTAAAGAACAGGTTTGAGGTATTGAACACTAATTAACAAAGACCAGATGAGTTGTAGGATGACATCGAGTCTATCATCCATGAAGAAAACATAAAAAGGAGGAAGAAATGACAAAAATGCATGTCAGAAGAGACACTGCATATTGCATTAGAATGCTCAGAAGCCAAAGCAAAGGAAAGGAATGATGAAGTTAAAGAGTTGAACAAAAGATTTTAAAGGGCAGTTTGTGATGACAAAGCAAGTGTTATAACTAATGTGCAGTGAGCTGGAGTCAAAAGCCATGCTTAAGTATTATTTTCATGACAAGAGTCCAGAATGAGAGCTGTATGGTGGACTGGACTGAGGTTGGAGGGTGGGGGAACTGTATTGTGTTTGGGTTGTTTTGTTTCTGTTTTCTACTTTTCAAAGATAAAAACCAATGGGGTGTGGGGGTGGGCAGGGAGAAAAATATGCAGCAATAAATGAATGGAACTCCAAAGTCTTTATAAACATTCAGTAACAATGGCCTACACAGAAACAGGCTCAGGAATTCTGGAAAACCTTAGCTGCACAAACAGTATATGAAAACAGAAAAGAATAAGTCCTTGGGATTTGCTTGCTTTCTCTCTGGCCCTTGCTCCCTGAAAAACCAGGAACTGTTCTTCTACCACACTGTTCAAGTGGTCTTTCCCTTCCTGGGCGGGAAGGCAGAGGGAAGCCAGAAAGGAAGAACTCACACATCAGTTCACCAACTGAGGAAACTGAAAAACAAATTCATGCCAATGCCATGCCAGTTGCAATTCTGAAAGATGTTATGGTCAAAATCTTGAATGATCCAGGAAGCAGCAAAAAAAGATAGAAGGAATACACAGTCACTATACTGTAAAGAATTGGCTGACACGTAATCATTTTAGGACATAGTATATGATCAAGAAGTGATGGTAATAAAGGAAGAAGTTCAAGTTACTCTGAAGGCCATGGCAAAAAAATGAAGCCTCAGTAATTAATGGAATACCAACTGAGCATAATGCTCTGCAGGCTCTCTCACGTTATATGGTTTCATCCTCTCCAGGACAGACATGTTTGTTCTCTTGGCATTTCATGGTGTGTTCATTACTCTACTCCAGCACCACAACACATAGGCATTGATTACTCTTCTGTCACGTGTTGTTGTTGTTGTTGTTGTTGTTATATGCTGTGAAATCATCTTTAATTTATAGTGACCAACAGGTCTGACACTTGCCCTGCCCTGAACCAGTCTCACTAATTCCTACACACCAACCCTCAATGGCCCCGTTAATATATCAATCCAACTCATCCAGGCTCTTCCTCTCCTATTCTATCCTTCCACCCTTCTGAGCATAGTAGTCCTTCTCCAAAGTACTGGTTCCTCCTGGCCACATGCCCAAAGTATGTGAGACTGAACTTCAAAATCCTAGCTTCCACTGAGAAACTTGATTTTATTCTCTCAAACAAACCTATTTATTTTCTTGGCAATCCATGTTCAAGACTCTTCTCCAGCACCATTATTTGAAGGCAACCGTTCTTCTGTCATCCTTAGTCATTGCCCAGCTCTCTAATGCATAGCAAGTAATAGAGAAGGCCATGGCCTGGATCAGGCTCCCCCCTTAGTCTATAGACTGACAACATTGCTTTTCAGTACTCTGGAGAGTTCTCTGACTGCAGATCTTCCCAGTGCAATTTGTCTCTTGATGTCCTAACTTCTGATGCCAAGAGTGTTAATTGTGGAGACAAGCAAGCTAAAATACAGATACTGAAGTAATTTTTCAAACAGAAAAGGCAATTGGCAAGTTTATTTATGAAGGAAAGAGGCCCCCCCAATAGGAATAGCACTCCTGAAAAAAATGAAAATTAAGTAGGAGGCATAGCACTCCCTGAACGCAAAACGTACTGTTGTTGTTGTTAAGTGCTGTCAAGTCGTAGGAGACTCATAGCGACCCTATCAACTTAAGTCCTCGACACTTGTTTGTATGACTTTCATCCTTTCTCCAGGTTCATAAGGTTTTTGGAGGCAAGCTATTTACAAAAGTGGGCACCACTCCTGCTTCCAAGCTTATTTTAACTGGGGAGCTCCACCAAACACTGTCCAGCCTGGGTAACCATTATCACATTTGACACATCAGTGTCACAGTGTTCAGTTTCACAGGGATCACAAGTTACCTCTGTATGGCAAGTGGACGCACCAGGGCTATACGACTTAGAATACAACTGTAATAATCAAAACAACATGGTACTGGTACAATGACAGAAACATAATCCCATGAAACAGAATGAATATCCCAGAAATTAACTCATCTACCTATAGTCCTTGGAGGCAAGGATTCTAAAGCTCCATCTGACATACTTTGTGCATGTTACAAAGAGGGACCAGTACTTAGAGAGGGACTTTATGCATGGGAGGGTGGAAGGACAGCACAGGAAGGGAAGACCCTTAATGAAATGGATTGACTTAGTGACTGGGGTAATAGGGGTAGGTGTGTCGGAGACAGTAAAGTTGGCTGAGGATATACAGCATGGTTCAGAGATGTTGTCTATAAGGGTTTAGTTATGAGTAGCAAGCGACTCAGTGGAACATGACAACAACAATCTATGGTCAAGTGGTATTTTAAAAGAAAATAAAACATCAACTGGGAAAACAACAATCTTTTTAACAAAAAGTACTGGCAAAACCTACAGAAAGCTGAAGTAAGATGCATATCTCACACTGTACAAAAAAATCAACCCAAGGTGGATCAGAGAACTAGAGGTAATGTCTGAAATAATGAAGATTAGAAGAGATAATATGGGACCAAACTTACAAGGCCTAGTTATGGTATAAACAGACTAGTAAAGATAACCAGAAATGCACAACCAGGAAAGGATAATATTGATGAATGAGACTTTCTAAAGATTAAGTCTGTGTGGATCAAATCCTTTTGTTCTCTATAGTTCTTAGACAGATATTTTGAGAGGTTAGACTTTATGAAGTAGAATTTAGTATCAGGATCAGAGAAAGACAGTTCAGCAACCTGCATTATGTGGATGACAGAACTCTGTTCATTAAATGAGGAGGACTCGACACGTTTGCTCCAGAATCTCAGAGACTACAGCTTTCAATGTGGGTGACATCTCAATAACCAGAGAACAAAAATCCTTAAGTTGGATTTTTTAAGGCCAAAAGGCAACATCGTCATAGATGCAGAAACGATGGAAGTTGTTAACGATTTCATCTTGCTTAGGTGCACTATATTTTCACTGGTAGAAAACTTAAAAGGCAAATTGCCTTGGAAAAATCTGTTGTCAAGGACTTCTCCCAAGTCCTAAATAACAACAATGTATGTCTAAAGATTAAGGAGAGCATGGTCCAAGCCATGGTCTTCTCATTTGCTTACTATGAACTTGAAAGCTGAATGACTAATGAGAGGAAAAAAATGATTGATTTCTTAATGTTGTGGTGCTAGAGAAAAGTATTGAACATATTATTGACTGTCAAGACAACATATAAGTCTGTCCTAGAGACTATGAAACTGCTTTGCTCCTTAGAAGCGAGGATAGTGAAATGCTCTCACATACTTTGAGCATGTTGTCAAGAGAGGCCAATGCTTGGAAAAGGAAACCGTGCTTGGATGGGAAGAAGGTCAGCGCAAGAGAACAAGACTCTTGACAGGCTGTATTGACATAGTGACCGTAGCACTGGAGTCTAATGTGGTGGAAATGATGATGTTGGCCCAAGATAGAGAAAGGTTCCAAAACATTGTTTATAGGATCACAATGTTGTTGTTTTGTTGTTGTTATGTGCCACTGAGACAGAACCAACCCATAATTGACTCTCCAGTGGGTTTTCAGAGGCATTAAATCACATGGGAAGAGATTGTCCACTCTCCCATAGGCTGGTTGGTGGATTCAAACCACATACCTTTGATTGCAATTCAGTTTACTATCACTGTTGTTGTTAGATGTTGTCAAGTACGACTCATAGAGACCCAATGAACAACAGATCTGCACACTGTCCTATCCTGTGCCATCTTCAGACTTCCTGATATGCTAGAGCTCATTGCAGCAGTCACTGTGTCAATCCACCTGGTTAAGGGTTTTCCTCTCCTTCGCCAACCCTCCACCCTTCCCATCATCATGTCCCTTGCCAAGAAATAGCCTCTCCTAGCAACATGCCTGAAGTATGTGAGGTGTAGCCTCATCGTCCTTGCCTCCAAAAAACACTCTGGCTGCACCCTCTCCAGGTTATATTTATTTGGGTTTTTTTTTTTGGTCATCCATGGGATGTTCAGTTCTCTTCTCCAACACCACAGATGAAAGCTGGTGATTCTTCTTCCGTAATCTCTATTCATTGTCTAGCTCTCAGACGCATAGCAAGTGATCTGAAAGACCATGGCCTGAATCAAATGCACCTTAGTCCTCAAACCGATATCATTACTCCTCAGTAGTTTGGAGAGGTCTCTAACTGCAGATTTTCCCAATGCAATATGTCTTCTTATTTCCTGACTGCTGATACCAAGCGTGTTAATTGTGGGTCCAAGTAAGATAAACTTATTGACAATTCACTCTCCTCTGCATCCATCATGATGTTTTCTATTGGTCTTTTTTTTTGTTTGTTTTCTTGACATTGAGATGGCAGTTCATACTGAAAGATGTATTCCTTTATCTTCTGCAACAAATGCTTGAAATCCTCTTTACTTTCAGCAAGCAAGGTTGTGTCACCTGCATTATGCAGATAATTGAGGAGTTTTCCTCTGATCCTGATGATTTCTGGTACCAAGCATGTTTCTTGTGGATCCAAGTAAGATAGAGTTGGTGATAGTTCCTTTCTTTTCTGCATCTTTTGGTTGGCAGCCTAGAAAATAAATCCGTGTTGGGTCAACCAATAAATACGGTAAGCAAATTTGCTTATGCTTATTCACTAAAATGTAGAATAATTTAACATTTTCCTACCACTACAAAGATTCTGCTTCTATGAGTGATCTGGCTCTCTCCACCCCTTCAGAGCTTTCCCACAGAACCAAAACCTCTTTTTAAATTTACAATTCCTGACAAAGATGGAATACCTATTAAGCCTAGGCTCACCTGTGCTTATTTGCTACTCTGTCATGAACAGTTTCCAATATGTTTCACCAAACTACCCACATGAAACTGTCCATTACAGACAATAAGCACAAGCTAGTCTGGGCTTCCCCTGGTGTTGGGTAATCCATGCTTGGCAACAACTGTACCACTGGGGTTCTTGCTATTGGTTGCTGTCTCTTTCATTAATATCACTCCATGATCAACTAGAAAAATGCCATAAAAGGTTTTCTTATTTTTGTTTTCAATTATAAATATTATAGGGGGCTCTGGTGGTCTACTGGCAAGAAGTTGCACTGAAATTCTGAAGGTGTGTGGTTCAAATTTGCCAGGTGCTCCACTGGAGAGGCGGGGCAATCTCCTCCTGTGCCAGTCAGATCTGATTCGAGGTCACACAATAAGAAAATAATAATAATATATAGTATTATATATTATTATTTCTAAATTTTGTAATATTCAAAGTGGCTTTTAACTTGTCTTTCAAAGTAAAGCTTTGTGATTAAAGCTGCGCAGTGTTTTACATCACATTCTCATTCAGAGGACTACAGAAATTAAAGTTTACATTGAAAGTTTGCTATGTGTTTTCATATTTAATATTTTTTGTTTTCATGGACGTTTTAAAAAAACAAAACAGTGGACAATGTGCCAATTCTAACCCATGACAAATTTCAATAATAAAATACAATATTATCCTGGTTTGGAGATACTCGTCATTATCAGAAAAAGAATCTTAGTGCAGCTACTGTGTCAGCTGTTATCACTAAGGGCTGTTATCACTCACCCTTTTTTACCATCTATTTTACCAAACATCTTTTCCAACATGATGAGTTCAAAACAAGGGAATCAGAAAATGTTATGGCCCAGAAGGTTTCATTAGGTAAATTCTAGAAGTAGGTTGCCCAATCTTTTCTCTTAGTTGATCTTAGTTTGGAAGCTCTGCCTCCATCAATAATGACTGTGGTCATATTAAAAGTATCATCAATGGAACAACACACAGACTGTCAAAATCTGACAAAAAGACAGACAGGTGGCAGTTTCTTTTCATAGCTCCATATAAATACACCCACTCCTTACTTATTGCCATGGTTGGGATCCAGAGACCAGATTGTTTGTGAACGATCAATATTATGTGAAAATGTTCCCGAGGCTCTGGGAGTCATTTCAGAGGCAGGCTTTCTTGTAGCCATTATCTGCAGCTGTCTTAATTTTATGCTATCATTTCTGTACTTTTGTAGGTCAGCTGTGCCATTTCAAACCACCAGCAAAGCTGACTGAGACAAGATTTGCTACCAGGAGGTGATTTTTCTTACCTCAACATATGGACAGTTTCTGTCCATGGAGGTATCTACCTCTCTGGCACCACTGTGTTGAGATCAGGGTCTTCCAGCACCCAAGCAGCAAAAGCATCAATTGTAGGATTTGTGGTCTGCACACCTTAGCTTCTCTCTTGAAGATTCGCATCGTAAAGCTGCATCTCTACTTATCTCCTGGCTGAGAATCCAAGGACAAAATCCAGGACAGACAAAATCCAGGTAAAAACTAGGACAGACAACTAAGCCAGTTAATGGCCTGAGGCCCATGTGGAGCAGGGCCGGTTGCCTAATAGGCAAGGATTTGTGCTGCCAAACTGAAGATAAGTGGTTCAAATCCACCAGCTACTCTGTAGGTGAAAGATAAACAATCTCTTTCCACACATTTTAGCCTCTAAAAATGTCCTGAAGGGTCAGTTACAGGTTTGTTCTGTCTCAAAAGCAATAAAATCTTGTTCAGTCTTGGTTAGATCAAGAGCTAGGGGCTTAGTAGAATAGCATGGCACTCTTTCCATCAAGTGCAGGGACACTTCTTTCTCTGTCAAGTAATTTGTTGTTGTTGTTATATGCCATCAAGTCGCCTGTGACTCATAGCGACCCTATGTACAATAGCCCTGTCTGCTCTGTCCTGTGCCAATCTCACTGTCTCCGACACACCCATCCCAATTACCCCAGTCCCTGAATCAATCCACCTCATAGAGGGTCTTCCTCTCCTGCGTTGTCCCCCCACCCTCCCAAGCAATTTAGGTAGATTTTTTTTGCTATTGTCATAAATATGAAATGGCAGATCACAAGATAATAAGTGAGGAGTAGGTTTCCTATGTCTCATCAGGAAGGAATAGTTTTATTTTCTTCTCATCCACAAGACATTTAAGAATGTTGAATTATACCAAATTATCTGCCTACACATTATTTATTATACAGGCCTACACATTTTTTTTATTTATAAGATAAACTTATGGACATACTTCAAGTCTGTAATAGTTATGGTAACTTAATATCTCGTTAGTCCTTTCATAACTTTCTGACTTTAGTCCAAGCCAGCACTTCCTTCATTTGCTTTAAGCTAACCTAAATTTATAGTGTAGCTTTCCCTGACTACTCCACATTTACTGATTTGTTCTGTACAAGATCTCTTTTTTTTTTGTACAAGATCTCTTACTCCAAACTTTCAATTATTACTTTATTTATTAAATAAACAACTAACACTGTTTGTGAGAATGAAATATATAATTACAACTGAAGGACTTGGAACGGCCCTCAGAATATTGTGTCTAAGACCGTGGTGGTTTGCTGATAAAAGCATGAAAAAGATCTGTATAAAGCATAGAAATGATCATTCCTTTCACTGCCCTTTACTGGTGTCTTAATAGCCTAGATTACTGTAGAAGAAAAAAAAGCTTTGAAGAAGCTTTGTTTACTTTCCCCCTATAATTCTGGTGATTGAATATCTGAAGTCAGGGTATGACTCTACAGAAAGATAATTGTTGTTAGTCCAGAACTTTTCTTGGAGCTTTGAGATACCTTGGAGAATGCTCTCACATGACATCTGTCATTCCTATATATGCTCTGTATTTATTCTACCTTTTTATACAACTCAGTAATGGTTGAGTTTAGGACCAAACTCTGTGGGTATAAATTAAATAAGATAATAAAGAAAACACTATCTCCAAACTAGATTACAACACAGGTATAGAGGCTAGTACATAAAATTCTATTTAAGCCCATACTAGTTATAGTAACTTAGTATCTCATTATTTCTTCCATAAATTTTGAATCTAGCACAAGCCAGCAATTCTTTTGCTAGCTTCTATCTAACCTGAATTTATAATGTAGCTCTCCCTGACTGCTCAATATTTACTGATTTGTTCTGCACAATAACTCTTACTCCAACCTTTAGAACCCAGTGCCCCACTTCTCTTTTTCTGTCATCCTAAAAAAGCTAGTCTATTGTCAACTTCTCTGCACAAATTTCCCAGATCCTGCCAGAGAGAACTAACTACTTAATATCCAGAATGACTGTAGGTAAAAGTTTATAGTTCATGTCTTGCATTATTTTTTATTATTTATATATTGATCTGTATAGGTGATAAATTACTTGTTGCTGTTGTTGTTGGTATCCTGTGCTATCAAGTCGCCTGTGACTCATAACGACCCTATGAGTTCTTCTCCATAGGAGAAATATAGACAATCTTTTCTCCTTTGATTAACTGCATCTGAAAACCCAATGGAGGGACACTCAATGGTACACAATAACAAAAGTAATTGCTTTGGGAAAAGCTACTGTCATGGACCTTTCCATGATACTAAAGAGCAGTGGTGTCAGTTTTAACACAAAAGTGCACCTGATTCAGGCCATGGTCTTCTGAATCACTTGTGCTTTGCATCTGAGAACTGAACATTGAATAAAGATGATAGAAAACTTGATGATTTTGAATTTTGGTGTTGTACAAGACCACAGAATACCTGTTGTTGTTGTAAGGTGATATATAGAGTCATATAAGACCCGTAGCGACTCTAAGAACAAGAGATCTGAAGCCTGTCCTAACCTGTGCCATCTCCATCATCTCTGACACATTGGAGCAGTTACTGTATCAATTCCATCTTCTTGAGGATCTACCACCTTTTCAAGCATGATGTCCCTTTTCAAGGAATAACCTTTCCTAGAAACATGACCTGTGTCCCAAACAGAGTAGGACTTAGGGTAAACAAAACACTAATGTGATTTTCATTGATTCCACTCTGCAATGATGATTCTTAGGATTTTCCTAGCTTCACTGGCTTGGTTTCAACTTATTCTCTGGCATTCTACAGCAGTATTAGAGTGTACTCCCACCCAAATCCAGTTGTCACTCTGTGACAATGGACATTTTCCTAGACCAGACCATTTCTATTTTTTTAGTTACCTTCATCTACTTTTATGTAGGAAGACTCTGATGTTATTCAATTACCACCTACACTGGATGTTTCACAGGTACAAATAGGACAGAATGGCTGGCAGCAGCACAACTCAGATAGAGGACTCGGTTTAGAAGAGGAATAGAAGGGCATTTGTATTCTACTTTAAGGAATTGTTTTTATTACTGTCTTGTACTTACTGAAGGTACTGTTTCAAAAACTGTGGTCATGAAGGTGAAGACCCTGCCCTCGGTGAACTCAGACTCTAGTGCAGCACTTTCTTGTGTGATACATAAATGGACTGAAGGTTACTGGAGTAAGAGACCCTGCATAGTGAAGTCTAAGCAGCTTCTCTTCGCCAGTGTGTGATGCTGGTTGCCATGGTGTTGATTCTGACTCATAGCCACTGTCTTTCAGTTAGCAGCTGAAATATGAGTTATTATAAAAAAGAAAATGTGCATGAATGAAACACAATGTAATAATAATAATAATAAATAAGCAATGGTATTCATTTTAAGACTAAAGTGAGCCTGATCCAAGCCATTCTCTTTTCAATTGCTTTGTATGCATCTGCTAATTAGACCAATGAATAAGGATGATAGAAATTGGAATTGCTATTAGTAGTACCGAAAATTTTATGGAATTAAAAAAGAATCAGTTCCTACATCTATGTTTATTGTGGCTTTGTTTGCAAAGGCAAAGAGCTGGAAACAAACCACGTGCCCATCAACAAACGAATAGATAGTGAAGCTAATGGAATACTATGAAGCATTGATTGAAAAACAAGGAATCCATTAAATATTATGCAAAATGGGTACCCTGGAGGACATTATGCTGAGTGAACTATCTCAGCCACAAAAGGACAAATATTGCATAGAGCCACTGTTGTAAAACAGGACTGATATCAGGGTTGAGGGAAGACAGAAAAGGAGGGGAGGAATGATGTGTATTGAATTGAAACAAATGAGGGAAAGAACTGTTTATAAGGGATATATGAATAAGTATTCTTATCATTACAGAAGTCCAGAGTGAAGGCTGCATAATGGAGTAGAGTTGGAGAGAGAGGTTGCATAACAATGAAAGAGTTTCTCTTTTTCTTTTCAAGGAGAAGAATGAATTGCGGAAGGGGGTGGACAGAGAGAAAAGTGTAACAATGAATCACCGGAAACCCTAAACCCTAAATCTCTCTAAACTTTCATTAAAATAAAATAAAAAAAATAAATAAAAGAACCAGTTCCTGGAAAAAGACACCAGGCTGGGAGGTTTGGAGGAGGATCAGAGAAACAGAGGAAGAACTGAAACAAGATGGACTGACCCATAACTCATATTGTATGAAATACAATATACACAAATGAAACACAATGTAATATAAAATAATTAATTATACAAAATATTTTTGACAGTCAATTTTCCCAATACAACATATCTTTTGATATCTTGACTGATAATATCATGGATATTGATTGTGGATCCAAGTAAAAATTATCTACCGTACAAACTGAAAATTTAGGATTTGTTTTCTGCTAAGGCATGGATTTAGCAGAACCCTGAGGTGGCATAGGCTTTAGGGAGTCACTGATAACCCCAAAGGGACCCTTCTCTCATAGTTTGAGTATACTATCAACCCTTTGGGAGTAAGATGAATAGTATCCTCCTGTGAGATTTACAACCTTGAAAACGACTGGAAGGTCAGCTAGGAGTCCATTCTCAGTTGACAGCAATGAGTTTAAGGTTTTTGGAAAACCTGAATGCACAGCCCAGCATTGCCAAGAAGACCTTTTCACAAGTCTTTTGGGAGTGAGAGTCTGGAGAAGGTTTTCATCCTTAAAATAAAAGGACAAAAATTATCTTTCAGTCTTTGCATATTGTTGTGTGAAGATATGCCTGTTGCCAGCATTCATCTGGAAGTCACCTAACACTGACTAAAATAAATGCATGATTAGGTATTATATGTACAACAACAGCCCTGGATGAGAGATAAATCATTGCAAAGAGGACTGGAGCAGGAGTGGGGGAAGTAGTTAATTATGCAACAATAAATGAATATTGGGGGAAGGAAGTGAACTGGGGAGGGAGCAATGAGGTTGAAGGGGTAAAACATGCAACAATGAATGAATGAAAATCTAACTTCTCTGTTTGTTAACATCTATTTTTTTTAAAAAGATGTACTTGAGACCTAAAAACAAACCAAAAACCCCAAATCACCAAAAAATGGAATAAAGGGCAAACATTCTACTCCTTCAAAGCATTGCTTTACTAGCAAATTAGTAAAACCCAGTTCTAAACAACTCTGAAATTATTTTTCTGTCAGATAATAAACCCTATTAAAGTAGTTTTCCTTGTTGTTGTGGGTCATAGAGTCACCTAAAACTCATAGCGACCCTATAAAGCCTGCCCTGTCCTATGCCAGTCTTACTGACTCCAACACACCTACTCTCATAACCACAGTTGCTGTGTCAATCTATCTCTTCTGGAGTCTTCCTCTCTTACTTTGACCCTCTGTACCTTTCCAAGCAGAATTTCTTCTCCAAAGACTTGTCCCTCCAGGTCACATTCCCAAAGTATGTGAGATGGAGTTTAATATCCTTGCCTGCAAAGAGAAAATTGGTTTCACCCTCTCCAAGACAGATCTGTTTATTCTCTTGGCAGTCCTTGATATGTTCAAGACTCTTCAGCATCACAACTTCAAGGCATCAATTCTTCTTCTGTCATCCTTAGTCAATTATTTATCTGCAGCTTAAAACAATCCCACTGATAGGTGTTTTTCTCCATAGTCTAGATCTTGCATTGAGAATACAAAATCTAAAAGGTTCCCTGCACTTGACATAATAAGAACAGAAAAACTTTTCTTTCTCAATTGGCTTTTCCCCCCATGATAACGTCCAAGATAACAACAGGCTTTGGTTATAATAAAGCAATGACTTAAGGGACATTAAAACTGAAATTATGTGACTATCTTTATAAACTGTAATACTTTTGAAAGATAAAATTAGCCTTAATCTTGAGCAGTTAAACATTAATATCTCGCTAATCCTGTGTCTCCCCAGTGATTTACGGCTCACTGAACACTGCTAATAAATATTCTAGTGTAAGGTCTGTTGATAATACTGCCTGAGAAGAATTGTATTAGCTTACTTCCAAAAAAAGCAGCAAGATATTTGAGCCAGAAATCTTTCAAATATTTTTAGGACAAAGACTTTAAAGACATTTCTATTTCAAAACTCATTTGATCTGTATTGCTCAATTTGGATTTGTTGCATTTAGCATTTATTTAGGATGCTCTTTGTGTAGAACTATGCCTACACTTCCTTCCTCACATCACTTGAGTTAACAAGTCATCACATCTTAATATCCTAATAAGCTAAGGTAGATATAACCTTCCTGACAGAATATTTGCTTGAAAAACAGATAGTATATGCCTTTAATGTTTACAATTAGTAGTACCAAGCTTTGCTGGTTGTAGATTTTGCCTATTAACAGCTTCCAAAAAAGAAAATAACAAATTTCAAATATTTTATGTTATACCCTGAACTTTTCATAACTCACTTAAATATTCTTGTAACTTTTTAATAGTTTCTATAATAATGATCATGTTGTCTGTGAATAAAGAGAGTTTAATTCTTCTATCATCATTTCAGAAAAAGAAACAAACAGCACAAAATATAATAAAAAACCCTAAAATTTATTTTTCCTTAGAAATACACAAGGTATATTTATATTTTAAACCACATTTCTGATAATATAAATGAGAAGGGGCAGTTCCATTGCCACTGCTTGTCAGTTGTCAGGTTATATTTTTTTTCCCTAGATCTCTGTTCTCAAAAATCAATGTTATCTAACCAACAAAGTCAGTAACAGAACTGTTTTACTTACTGAAAACTAAGTAGATAAGAGGTTCCATTTTCTGGACTCTAAAAGACTTAGTCCAAACCACTTCTCTGGTTGACTTTTTTTTTCCTTAAAAGAAAAGTTGCATTGTTGTTAAAGAAAATTTCATTGTTGCCATCAACTGGGCTTCAGCTCAAGGTGGCCTTATGTACTACACAACAGAAAACATTTCCAGTTCCTGTTTCATCCTCACAATTGTTGGCGTGAGAGAATTTATTGATGCAACTACTGTGTAAATAGGCTGTGTGTAGGTCAGATGCCATGCAGTTAGTAGTTATCAGTTAGGGAAAAGGAAAGTTGAGTTAGGGGATTATGAAGTAAAAACATAGGGTAATTTATGGAAGGAGTATTTAGACAGGGACTATGCACAAAAATAAGAGTAAAACACGTAGAACATAGTCTGAGGCTTGGCTTACACACAGCACACACAACACCACGATTTTGAAAAGCTTTTAACTGACAAATGGATAATAAATGGGTGTTAAATTGGTTATTTAAACACCAATCTGTCAAATTCATCAAAGAGAAGATATGTAGATAAGGTAAATAAGAAAGAACAGTATTACATATATTTGGATCTGATATGGAAGAGTCTAATTTATGACAAAGTGAGTGGAAGTGAAGGGAACAAATGAAGATAAATCTAAGTAAATACTCATATGACTTTATAAACCTTCAGTGAAGTGATAAAGAAGTCCTCCAGCATAGTGGCTAAAAATTTTGAGGTCCAAAAATTTTGTTTCACATTTGTATATTGTCACTTATAAACTGTGCGGAGAAGTTCCATAGGTTTTCAAAATCTACTAACCTCATCTACAGAAAGAGCTAATAACAACAGCAGCGGTAACATAGCATTGGCAGGAAACATGGATGTGATATGACGTCTGTAAAATGCGGAGTACATGTGTCGCTGGGAAATTCTTGAGACACTTCACTACCATTTTTAGCTCCAGAGGAAAAAGATGCCAAGAGCTACAATTGTGTGATGAAATGCTTGGTGGTCTCATGAGAGAGGATGAAACGTGTGGTAGTGTTGCGAACAAAATGGATCTGATTGTGACAAAGAATGGATTCTCCTCTAGGTGTGTTACATTGTTTGTAGTCTCAAAGAATTTTGAGTTAGGAAAGTCAGAAAGACCTTAATGGTACAAGTACAAAAGAATGGCTTCTAAGAAGTTAAAAACATTGATGCTGAAAATCAAGGTTAGTTCCTTGAAGAAAAGAACATGAGCAGAGAGGTGGCCTAAAATTGCCTCAGCTAGAGGCTGAAAAAGTGGTAGAGAAAACAGAGAATATTCCAGAGAGAAGCCCATTATTATTGTTTAGTAACTTATTACATACATAAAGGCCAACAAAAACGCACACATTTTAAAACAGTTCAAAGAATAATTTTAAAATATAAGGCTTTTAAAAAAAATAATTTTAATGAGCATTTACAGATATGTTGGATTTCCATTCATTCATTGCTGGACTTCTCTCCCCACCCATCCCTCCCCCCTCCCAGTTCGCTCCTCTCTTTCAAACATAAAAGTAACACTCCTTCCCTGGTACACAATCCCCCCGTACCCTTCTTACCGCCCCAAGTACATTCCACTATGCAACCTTAATTATGGACTCTTGTAATAACCATAAGACCCTATCATACATACATCACTTTAAAAAAAATAAAAATAAATAAATAAATAAATAAATAAAATAATAATAAAAAATAAAATGTAAGGCTTTTATTGACCTATAACTTATCAGTAAAAATATAACCCTATAATTAACTGGAAAATTAATAAAACAATCTTAATTTATACACAAAGTGCACTGTGAGAATATTCTTCAAAAGAAATGACACAGAAGTGATATCCTTCAAACTCTGCATTGTCTACAACTATGTTTAAGGTTATGATAATACATATTTCAAAATTGCTTACCTCTATGTTTCATACCATTTTATGGCAACAGGAAATAAAATTAATTCTTTTTGTAATCTATTCTCTAGATTACTATAAAGAACACAGACCTAAATTTAACTTTTAAAGCCAAAAACTTAAATTTTTTTCAAAATTTTACTCAAAACAGACAAGGACATACAAATGTATATACACAGACACAAATATAAATACACATGGACATTTGAAGGCTTTGAACAAAGTCAGCCTGGTTATGTGACAGCCAGTGAAGAAACATTAAATGGATCTGATTATTTGTTTTTTAATGTGAGTGAAGTGAAGCATTACCAAGAATGAGGAAAAGGCAGAGCAGGTCTCCTTCCCTGGGGGCTCTGTAAAACAAAGAAATCAAACCAGAAGATATCAAACCAGAGCGGAAAGGGCAGAAGTAAGTGAATTCTCAGGGAACATTCTCATCAGCTGGAGTAACAAAAAGGAAAGACTAAAGGCAGAACAAGTTCACTTCACCGTGAACTCCCCAACCCCAGCAAACTTTGCAAAGTGACGAGAGAGAAAGAACCAAAGGCATTTGTCCTCTCCCTACCTACTGGAGTGTTGAGCTCTGCAACTTGGAGCAAGTGCTTCCGTGAGCCCTGCGACCAAAGAGATATTCACATAGGAAAAGTTACCTTTCTCTCCTCTGGAACAATGATCTTCAGAGCCGAGATTGTTAAACTCAGGACCTCCTAGGACCCCAGTCAAGACAAAACAAACAAAACAAAACAAAACAAACAAACAAACCCCAAAAATTAAACAAACAAATACTATTACAGTAATGACATGGAAGAGGCAGACTATCTCACACACTACACAAACCAAAACAAGATAACATCTTCAAAAAAGGGGATCAAAACACAGAAACAATGGATTTCCTGAATTCAGAAAGTCTGGTGGAATTCTGACTATGTTCAACAAGTGAAAGGAAAAACTTAAAGAATTTAATGTTAGATAAGCAAAAGCTAAGATGACTTTAAAAAAAAAACCCACAAAACCACACACACAAAAAACAACCCAACTAAACAATCCAAGACAATGTGGTTAAAATAAATGAGGCAATAGAAACCATTAACAAGCAACCAAACCAAAAATCCAAACAAACAAGAAGAATGGGCAATCCATAATATCAGGACCAGTGTCTTAGAAACACTCCACATATTGGAGGGACAGATGAGTAGAATTGAGATGAACACAGAATCAGCAAAATAGATGATAGAGCTCTCAGCAGAGATCTCCTAGAGCAAAGATCAGAATCAAAAAGGAGGGAATAAAAAGAAAACTTAAGAATAATGTGAGACATCACCAAGAGGGATAACATGCACAAAACTGGAATTCTGGAAAAGAAAAAAACAAAAAATAGGCACTGAGAAAGTTGTGGAAGAATTATTAGAAGAAAACTTTTCAAGTACAATGAAGAATGAGAGAATGTACATTTAGGAAGGTGAGCAAACCCTATACAGAGCAGACCTCAAAAGAAAAACACCAAGTCATATCAGCACAAAAGACATGCTTGAAAAATGAAGATAAAGGCTAAAAAATTTTATACCAATAGATAGATAGAGATAGATAGATAGATAGATAGATAGATACATAATAGATAGATAGATAGATAGATAGATAGATAGATAGATAGATAGATAGATAGATAGGTAGATAGATAGTAGATAGATGATAGATAGTTGTTGATGCCTTGGAGTTGGAAGCTCACAACCCTTTCAGACTGACACAGGCTGAAACAGAATATCCGAACACATCCATTACAAAACAAGAAATTGAAAAGGTCACAAAACAACTTCCAACTACAACAAGAAGCCCTGATAGTGTTACTAGTGTATTTTACTAAATATTCAGAGAATAATTGTCATCAGTTCTTCATAAACTATTTCAGAATTTTTTTCCTCAAAAAATGGAATACTCCCAAACTTATTCCATGAAGCAAACAGATCTCTGAAACCAAATCAGGTAAAGACAGCACCATAATAGAAAACAAAACTATAATCCAGTATCTCTCATGAACATAAATGTAAAAATCCTTAACAGAATCCTGGTGAATAGTATTCAACATTATACCAAAATAAAATTCACCATGATCAAGTGGGATTCATGACAGGTATTCAAGGATAGTTCAAGATAAGAAAAACAATCAGGGCAATTAATCACATTAACAAAGCAAAGAACAAAACCAACATAATCCTATCAATTGATGCAGAAAAGGTATTTTTTCCTTCCTGAATAAAACACTCAACAAAATAGGAATATTGGAGAATTTCCCCAACATAACAAAAAGTATATATGCAAAACCAAAAGTCAACATCATTCTCAATGGAGAGAGAAATAAAGCACTCCCTTTGAGAATGTGAACTAGGCAAGGATGCCCGCTATTATCTCCCCAATTCTATATTGTAGTGGAAGTCTTAGTGAGAGCATTACAGCAAGAAAAGGAAATAAGAGAGAGGCATCCAAATAGGCAAAGAGGAGGTAAACTATCTATATATGTTGATAATATGACAGTATTGAATTTGCTGGGGCCAAAACCATGGAATAAAGCAACCTGAAAATATTAACATCACCAATCTATTCTCCATCTACCTTGGAGCTAATAATTAGTAGTGACAATCTTTGTTTTCTTGATGTTGAACTTCAATCCATACTGAAGATTATGTGCTCTGCATAGTGCATGTTGTTAAGGAGTTTTCCTCCAATTCTGATGCCAAATTTTTCCTCAAAAATTTCAGCTTTCCAAATAGTCTGTTCTGCGTATAGACTGATAAGCAGTCTATGATATGGAGACAGGATGCATCCCTGACTCACTCCTTTTCTAATTCTGATTCAATTTCTGATTCAATGTGTCCATGCTCTGTTCTGAGGACTGTGTCCTGGTCCAAGGAGAGGTTTCACATGAGCATAAGCAACTGTTTTGAGATTGCCATTCTTTTCAAAGTTAGGCACAACTTGTTAATGGACTAATATTTAAAATTTACAGAGTACTCCAGCATCTCAACAAGAAAAAGGAAACAACCTCATCACCAAATGGGCACAAACTATGAAAAGAAACTTCACTATGAAGAAATTTACATGATAAACAAACACATCAATAAATGCTTAAAATTTCTACCTATAAGAGAGATGTATATCAAAACAACTATGAGATACCATCTCACCTGAGCAACAATAGCAAAATTCAAAAAGGTAGCAAATAACAAATGTTGGTGAGGTTGAAAAAATACTGGAACTCTTATTCACTGTGGTGAGAATGTAAAATGGTACAAAAACTATGAAAGGCATTCTAACATACACTCAAAAAAATTTTAAATAGAAGTACCATTTGACCAAGCTGTCCCACTACAGGGGATATACTTTAAAGAAATCAGTCATGACTCAAATGAATGTACATACACACATGTTTATTGTGATGCTATTCACAATAGTGATGAGAAAGAAACAATCCAAATGCCCATTAGCAAATGAATAGATGGAAAAACTATGGCACATTAACCAATACATAGAATATTATGCAGCACTGAAAATTGATAAACTTATAAAACACTACAAAACATAGGAGAGCCTGGATGACACTACACTGAATGAAATATCTCAGTCAGAAAAGAACAAACACTGTATAAAACTACCTTTTATAAAATAGGACTGACATGGGGAGATTAGGGGGAGAATAGGAAAAGAGTGGATTGACACTGTATTAGAACAGATAAAGGGAAAGAACTCTCTGAAGGATTAGAAAAATATATGTATTATGGGAGCTCTGATGGTATAGTGGTAAGAAGCTGCACTGCAATTGCAGAGGTGTGTGTTTCAAATCTACCGGATGCTCTGCTGGAGAAGGAGGGACAATCTCCTCCTGTATCAACCAGTCAGATCTGATTTGACAGTACATGGACGGACTAACTAACTAACTAACTAAAACAAATTTTTGAAAAAGAAAATACATGTATTACAACAACCTGGAATACGCGGCACATCGCAAAGTGGACTAGGAGATGGAGAATGGAAGGCGAAGGAGGAAACTGCAAAAAAACAAAAAGGATTAAATAAAAGTCAAACCTTCCTATACACGTTTGTCAAAATAACAATTAAAACATAAAAGTAAAAATAATATAATGAGAAAACGTATAGACAAAGCTCTATTAAAAATTTAATCTCGATTTTGGAAAACAAGAATATTGTACGTGCTGTAAAGCAACAAATTTCTTTCATGGTTGAGTCAAAATCCAGCAATGCTTGGCCCTGAAATGACAGCCAGCTATGTTGGCTTGAATGTCAGTCATTCTGCCCAAGCTTGGCAATGATCTAGCATCACTCCTTAGGCTACAGAAAGGCCTCACTACACCGCTTAAAATCTCTCAATTCAGTATTTGATTCTATCATTTTCCCCATTCCAGTTATTTTACCAGATCGCTAATATTTTTAAACCTTCCCATCTGTTTCAATTTAACTTAACTGACCTTGAATGAATTGGTTCCAACCAGTTGAAACACAGCACAAACCACAGTTTTCAGCAAGACTTACTGGTTCTGATTAAAAGAAATTATTTTTCAGAACTTGGTACGTTTCTCTATTCTTATTTCTCTGATCCAAGTACAACTGTCATCTTTCTTTGTCAGATCTGTTGTCACCGTCTATGAACTACTATAATTTTCACTTCAATCTTTCACCATGATGCTAAGCAGAGAGGTCTGTTAAAATTTTAAAAAATCACTAACAATTATTACTTAAGCTAATTTATGTTGTTGTTGTGTTAGACTCCAGGAAGTTCACTATGACACATAACAACCTTAAGAAGAACAGATTTAAAGCTTCTCTTACTCTGTACCATCTACATGATTTCTGATTTTTCTTGAGTTGGTTGTTACAGTTATTCTGACAATCTGTTTTATTGAGGGTCTTTCTCATTTCTTAGACTGCCCTGACAACATCACCGCTCTTTAGCCCTTTGGAGAATTCCTTGTCAACAGATTTTCCCAGTGCAACGTGTTTTTCTGATTTCATGACTGCTGGTACCCATGTGTGTTGACTGTGGATCCAAGTAAGAAGAAATTGTTTTCAGTTTCAGTCTTTTCTCCAACTATCATGATGTTAGTCCAGTGATGATTAGTCCAGTGGTGAGGATTTTTGTTTTCTTGATATTGAGGTGTAACTCATTGAAGGCTGCAGTTGCACCAAGTGTTTCACATCTTCTTCACTTTCTACGAACAAGATCATGTCATCTACATAACACATGTAGTTAATTTTCTTCTAATCCTAATTGCACATTCTCCTTCATAAAACCTAGTTCTGTAATAATATGGTCATGATGCAGATTGATCATGGAGGATAGATACAATTCTTCCACATGCCCTTCATGATTTTTAAGCCAATAAATGTTCCTGTTTGCACAGCTGCTTCTTGGTCTATATTTAAGTTTCCTGTTGCTTCCTATGTTGTTGTTAAGTGCTGTTGAGTCACCTACGACTCATAGTGACCCTATTTGCAATAGCTCTGAAATCTGCACTGTCCTGAGTGAATCTCACTGACTAACACACCTACCTTCATTGCCCCAGTTACTGTATCAGTTCATCTCATCCATGGTTTTCCTCTCCTGTGCTGTTCCTCCACCCTTCTAAGCATGATGTCCTTCTCCAAGGATCCTCCTGGCCACATGACCAAAGTATGTGAGATGGAGCTTCAAAATTCTAGCCTCCAAGGAGAAACTTGGTTTCACCATCTCCAAGACAGATAGGCTCAGGTAGAACAACCCAAGTGCCCATCAACAAATGAATGGATATAGAAGCTGTGGTATATTCACACAGTGGAATATTATGCTGCATTGAAAAACAAGGAAATCATGAAATATTATGGAAAATGGATGACCCTGGAGGACATTATACTGAGTGAAATATCTCAGTCACAAAAGGACAATATTGCATAGGGCCACTATTATAAAACAGAACTGACATCAGGGTTGAAGGAAGACAGAAGAAGAGGGGAAGAATGATTTATATTGCATTGAAACAGATGAGGGAGAGAACTGTTTAAAAGGGATATATGAATGGGCATTCTTATCATTACACGTCCAGAGTGAAGACTGCATAGTGGAGTGGACTTGGGGGAGAAGGGTTGCATAACAATGAAAGAGTTTTTCTTTCTTTACAAGAAGAGTGAATTGGGGGGGGGTGGTATGCAGGGATATATGAATGGGTATTCTTGTCATTACAGAAGTCCAGAGTGAAGGCTGCATAATGGGATTGCTTAACAATGAAAGAGTTTTTCTTTCTTT
>NW_006399908.1:4551605-4566314 GCF_000299155.1 Elephantulus edwardii | reverse complement strand
GTGGTAAATAGGGAGAAAAGTGCAACAATGAATGACAGGAAACTCTAAATCTCGTAAACTTTCATTAAAAGTAATTTAAAATATAGGAAAAAAAATACCTCTGGCAGATTTTAACCTTCATGTAGCCCTTCATATTCCATTTCTCATCTATTTCTAAGATGTCTTATTTATTTCTGATAAAAATTTGCTATGGCCGAGCTGCACTGAATTGTTATGACTGTATCTTAGTGATGTCCTATATTATCTTCTCGATTTGCCTACATCTAAGTCATTTTAACTGTTCATATAGTCAAGCAAAGTTGAAATTTTCTTTAATCCAGGGAGTCTTGTGTCCCAAATCAGGATAGATTTTTAATAATACTCACTCTGTTAAATGTTTTCCTTCCCATCTCACCTATCACATTTAGCAATTATTTATGTCATTTCCACTCAGGTGGATTTTTACTGAACTCAGAACATGTCAGTTTTGTTTGAAACATTAGATGTAACAATAAATAGCAGAACCAATCAAATAGAAAGAACACAAGAAATATTTATTGGATAAATTAAATTTTGAGGAATACTAGCAAACCAAATCATAGTAACCATTTTTACTAATGTTAATCCTACTAATCATTTAAATTACTTGCTTATAAAGCCTATTTGTATCATAAAATGTGGCATATGTGGCAAAATATAAACAAAAAGACTTTTCATATGAGAGAATAAAGCTGCATTTTTTAAAATGGAGCTATCTGTTTTAAAGTTTGTGATTTCATGTGCACAATTTGCTTTATAATAACTTAATGATCTTTAGAAATATACAAAGCTGTTTTCCACAAATATATCCTCTTTGTTACTAATTTATTGGCAGGATGGAAACAGAATTTTCTCTGGATTCATTCCCCAAAGCTTTTCTATCATCCAAATACTCTCTTTACTTAAATTAGCATGATATTTTTCCATTAGAGAAATAATTTCCTGGTAGAAGGAAAAATTGTGTGACTTGATGCCTGGACATTTTCACTTATGCTGGCGAAACAGAAATGTCAGTGTAATGCTACAAATGCAAATGTTGAAAATGATGACTTGTTGTTATAGAGCTAAGTGCTAAAGTGTGGCAAGTACAAATGTTTGAAGCTCAGAAACATAGGAATTTCCTAGAAAAGACATGTCCCAGATATTAAAAGGTTATTTCAATTTAATTTTAAAATAACTGAACCTAAATTATTAAATAGATTCTGTCTCAGACCCCCAGAATTAGACCAGAAGCCAATTAAGTGTACAAAATGCTTCTGGGTATTGTGAACTAATTTCCCCAAAATTCTAGGACATATTTTATTCTAACGCAGTCTTGAAAAGAAGAAGCTAGACTGATCTAAGACTTTTCCTTCAGAGCCAGCTTCAGAATATTTTATTTCAACTCAGATTATTTATTTACTTCATTCTGGCCTTTGTGTGTGGTCAAGCTCAGTAGGATATAGGCCTTGATAGTGTGAAACGCATTAAAATTAAAACTGTTCCTTTATATAAGAGATAGGATTCAAAGGATTTAATGGTTATGAGAAGAAATAGATAAAGACAATACCTGTCAAAACAACAATAACAGGAACAACAACAACAACAAATCCCATCAAAGCCCAAACTTCATGACTACCCAAATCTGGTTGATTGCATGTATCATATTGGTCCTAAGTGGAATTATCATATTTAATGCAAGTTGAGACCTCAACATTCATTATAGTAATAGAAACAGGCCCATTTATAGAACAAAAAGCAGGAATAATTTTTGATCCCATAGTTTTAGATTCCTGTGAGTAACAATGCCAGTAACACCCAGGTTCCTCAGCAATAACTTGAGAAATCAAAAGGTGATTGATTTCTCCTTCTTATAGTTTGAATTCCTTCTTCTAATCAACCAGAGACTACTCTCCCCTATTTGATTTTAGGGTCCAACTGCCAAGGTCTCTGTTTCCTGATGTGATTCAAGCACTATCATGTTTTAGTCGCTTGTCTTATTTCTGCTGTAATGTTAGTTTTTCCTGCTGAAGTTGCAGAATTCACTCATTTTCACTTTTAATATGAGCATTTTACTTCCTTCTTTCTAGAAGAAATCGTACCTCTTTTTCTAAAAAAAAACCCATAAGTTTCTTTACTCAATTTAGCTAGCAACTTCATATGGTTTTGCAAGTGCAAAGTTAGAAAACAATCTCACCTCTTAATATGAGGAGTCTGCTGCTCTTCTTGTCCCTTCGATTACTTTATCTACATTATACATCTGTCCTGATCAAGACTACAAATGATAGCATAAGACCAAAACCAAAATATTAGTCTGGGTTCTCACTTTTCAATCCTTTGGTGGTCACTTCTAATCTCCATAATGGAGCTCTGATGGTGTAGTTCTTGAAGAATAATTAGATGTTGCTAACCTAACAATTGTCCCTGCAAAAAAGACCAAGGGCCACATGGGAAATATCATATCTGACCTTTATCAACTTTACAGAGGGAATCTATCCCCATCCACAGTGTCAATAACACAAAACCAATTCACATGAGGCCAGATACATTCCCCCACATTCCCGTGCCTCTTTCTACTGTCTCAACACCGACCTTACTCCAAAAATCTGATCTGTTAGCCCACAGATCACACAGGATCATATTACGGAAATTAAAAATTTGTCATTCGGATTAGTAACAGAATACAGTCATGGCAGCCAAAATGTGCACACAGGGACCTCAGCCTCAAGCCTCATGGCTCAAAGTGTTTCTAAGTTTTCAGTCCTGCCAATACTAGTTTCCCACCCACAATTGTCCAACAAAGTTCTCAGCCCTACAAATACTGGCTTCACATCGCACCCCCCTCCCCAGATCCATCCCAGATGCAGTCCCAGAACATGTTCTACATTTCACTGGGTTGGGAAAGGTCTCTGTTCTTTGAGTTGGGAAAAAATTCTCTTTTCTGGTAGGGCAAGAATTCCTATTCTCTGCAGTGAGGGCTGTTCAATTTTTTGGTGAAGTTAGCCAATTCCCTTATAGAGGTTGATACTGGCCAATCTCAGTGGAATCTCAGTGGAATTGTTGGCAGCCTTGTGGATAGGCCAACATTTTTTATTTTTATAGTCCCACACCCACCCACATGGGTCAATTATAATGCTGGAAAGCCATATTTAAAGACATACTCCATGTGAGATGGGACTTTGAGGAGGGGGAAGTCAATATTGACCCAACTGAGAATTGTGTTGAACAATTGGAGGGAAAGCCATATTGATAGGATTGAGAACTTGGGAACACTTAGAGCTATGTGGCTCAAGGGTGAGGTGCCGGAGTGCACATTTGGGAGCTTTCTTGGTGTATTCTGTTATTAACCTGAATTACTACGTTTTGGCTTCCACAATGTAACTACAATGTAACTGTGTGGTCTGTGTGTTCTCTCATTGGATTTTGCAACTGCCTCAGAAACCAAAAAAAACCCACACATTAAAATTGGTGTTGAAATGATTAGAAATAGGGATGAGAGTGTGTTGGGGGCATGTCTGACCTCATGGGAATTGATTTTGTGTTATTTATGGTGTATTTGTGGACAGGGATAGTTTCTTTTTGTGAAGTTGATAAAGGTCATATATATGGGACTCCCCATGTGGTCCTTGCTTTTTTTACAGCCCTTTACTGGAATTTTGATTCCTCTAGTAGCTTTGAAAAAGTATTATGGGTTATTTCCACCCTAGAGATTTACAGGCTACTGAACTCATGGGCGTGTTAGTTATGAGTTGGTTCTGATTCTAAGATACTGAGTATATTTGAGAGTTTTAATCTCCATGACCATATAATATTCTGGCTGTCCAAGATCACCAGATAGTGGATGGGTTATTCTCAGTCATACTTGAAGTTTTGTACTTTTCTGTGTGCCATATAAGTAATTCTAAGGTGTTAACACTGGGTTATCTTCTTGTTGTTGTTGTTATGTGCCGTCAAATTGCATAGCGACCCTATGTAAAACAACCCTAAACCCTGCTCTATTCCTTGTCAATCTCATTGTCTCCAACATGCCTATCCCCATAACCCCAGTGATGGAATCAATCCATTGCAAGGAGGATCTTCCTCTCCTGTGCCTTCGCTCCACCTTTCCAAGCATGATGTCTCTCTCTAAGGACTGATCTCTCCTTGCAACAAGTCCAAAGTACATCAGACAGAACTTCAGAATCTTTGCCTCCAAGGAGCAGCCTGGCTTTACCCTCTCTAGGACGAACTTGTTTGTTCTCCTAGAATTCCCTGATATATTCAATACTCTTCTCCAGCACCAAAGCCCTAAGGTATCAACTCTCCTTCTATCATCCCTAGTCATTGTTCAGCTCTCTGAAGCATAGCAAGTAATGACAAAGAGCATGGCCTGTATCAGGTGGACCTTAGTCTCCAGACTGACATCGTTGCTCCTCAGTATCTTGCAGAGGTCTCTGACAGCAGACTTTCCAAATGCAATTCATCTTTTAATTTCCTGGCTGCTGGTACCAAGAGTGTTGTTTTCAGAGCCAAGTAAACTAAAGCTGTCAACAATCTCAATCTCTTCATCATCTATCATGATGCTGTCAATCAGTTCAGTAGTGAGAATCTTTGTTTTCTTAACATTGAGCTTCAATCCATATTGAAGGCCGTAATCTTTGCCCTTCTGCAGCAAGAATTTCATGTCATCCTCAGTTTCAAAAGGCAGGGTTGTGTCATCTGCCTTACACAGATTGTGGAGGACTCTTTCTCCAATCCTGATGCCACACTTCTCCTCAGAGCCTAGTCTCCCACGTAATCTGCATAGAGATTGAAAAGATAGGGAGATAAGATATCCTTGAAGCACACACTTCACAATTTTGAACCATGCAGTATTTCCTTGCTCTGTTCTGAAAACTGCCACCTGGTCTGAGTATAAATTTTGCATAAGCACAATCAAGTATTCTGGGATTCCCATTCTTCTCAAAGTCAGCCACAGTTTGTTGTGATCCACAGTCTAATGCCTTTTCTTGGTCAATAAAACACAGATAGACATTCCTCTGGTACTCTCTGTTTTCAGTCAAGATCCTTCTGACATTAGCTATAATATCCCTAGTGCCATGGCCTCTTCTAAATCCAGCCTGCACTTCAGGCAATTCTATGTCAATGAGCTGTTCTAGTCGTTTTTGGATGATCTTCAACAGAAGCTTGTTTGCATGTGATATCAATGATATTGTTTGATAATTTCCTCACTCTGTTGGATCACCATTCTTTGGAGTGGGAACAAATATAGATCTCTTCCAGTTAGTAGGCCAGGTGGTTGTTTTCCAAATTTCTTGGCACAACTTGGTGAGCACATCCAGGGCAGCATCTGTTTGTTGAGATATATCAATTGGTATGCCATCAATTCCTGGGGCCTTGTTTTTGGCCATTCTTTCAGAGCAGCCTGTACTTCCTCCTTCATCACCACAAACTCTTGCTCATACGTTGTTTCATTAAATTATTCTATGTCCACCAATTCCTTTTGGTACAATGACTGTGTATACTCTTTTCATCTTCTTTTAATGCTTCCTGCATCATTTAATATTCTTCCCAAAGCATCCTTAAATATTGCAACTCGAGGTTTGGAATTTGTTCTTCAGTTCCTTGAGCTTAAGAAATGCTGAGCAAGTTTGGCCCTTTTGATTTTCTGAATCCAGCTCCTTGCACATTTTATTGTAATACTTTACTTTGTCTTTCCTTGCTACCCTCTGAATTCTTCTGTTCAAGTCTTTAATATCTTGATTTCTACTGTTTGCTTTGGCTTCTCGGCACTTCAGTGCAATATTTAGAGTTTCTTCTGACATCCTTCTTGATCTTCCTTCTCTACCTTTGTAATGAGCTTTTGCATTCTTCCTGGATGATATTCTTGATATCCTCCCACAGCTTGTCCAGTCTTCACTCATTAATGTCCAAGGCCTCAAACCAGGTTCTTAGATGATTTTGAAATTCAAGTGGGATAGACTCAAGGTCAAATTTTGTTTCCCGTGGACTTGATCTTATTTGCCTCAGCTTCAGCTTGAACTTGCACATGAAAAGTTGGTGGTCTGTTCCACAACCAGCACCTGGCCTAATTTTCACAGCTGATATTGAGCTTCTCCAGCGATTCTTTCCACAGATGTAATCGATCTGATTCATATGCATGCCATCAGGTGAATTCATGTGTATAGCCTGCAATATGTGTTTCTTATAAAAGGTATTTGCGATGAACAAGTCACCAATTGTGCAGTATTATATCATTCTATCTCAGGCTTCATTTCTCTCACCAAGTCCATGTTTTCCAACTGCTGATCCTTCTTCTCTATTCCCAACTTTTGCATTCCAGTCACAAGGAGCGGCAGTTAGAAAACCAAAAGGGAAGAACAAAGTTGGCATTTTTCAATTGGAAAGAAGTGCAAAACAAATTAAACCTCTAGCTGCAATGCTGAAAGATTCTAAAAGAAAAATCTTGAATAATGCAGGAGATTGCAGAAGAAGGTGGACATGTTCTCCATGGTCACTCATTTTATATAACATCTCACGAGTTCTTTGTTTTCCAGTGCTACATAATATTCTGTTGTGTGAATATACCACAGCTTCTCTATCTATTCGTTTGTTGATGGGAATTTGAGTTGTTTCCAACTCTTTGCTATTGCGAACAAAATAGCATTAAACATGTGTGTTTAATATCTGCTTAGGTGGCAGGTCTGGTTTCTTTAGGATATATTCCCAGTAATGGAATTGCTGGGTCAAGTCCCCAGGAATTTATGGAATACTCATCGACATGTCTCAATAAGTAGATGCAGTCCTAGACTCACTATTCTACACAATAAGGGTAGACACAAAGAGGAAGATAACTCACTAGAAATATCCATATCTGTTCCTAGTCATGAAAAAAAGGTTATCAAACAGAATGTAGAAATACTTGAAAGACATTATTATCACATGAAAATAAAATTTTGTTGAAGATTATTAAAAAATGACTGGAACAGATCCTCAATAGTGAACTGTCAGAAATTTAAGCTAGATTCAGAAGAGGCTGTAGCATGAAGAATATCATTGTTGCTGTCAAATGGATCTTGAATAAAAATAAATGATACCAAAAAGATGTCTACTAGTGTCTTATTGACCATCAAAAAATGTTTGATTGTAAAAATCATGAGACATTTTGGCTAAATTTAGAATAAATAACTACATAAAATTAAATATATTACTGGACCTTTTTTTGTTTAATACAAAGAGGAATTTATTTAGAGAAATGCATTAGAACTGACAGATAATACTTTAGAAATAAAGGTCATACTCCATACCCATTAGCCATACTCCAAAAAGAATAATGTGGCAAATGTCTATAAGTATAAATTTCACTGTGCTTAATGAATTTATCAATATTTCAACTGAGTCTTCAAATAATTTGAGTTACAATGATGAAATTCCATTGACTGGAATTCTAAGAGTTATATAGTCATACATAAATCACCATATGTTGTTGTTGTTGTTGTTATGTGCCATCGACTCGCTTGCGACTCATAGCAACCCTATGTACAACAGCCCTAAACTCTGCTCTGTCCTGTGCCAATTGCACTGTCTCCGACACACCCATCCCGATTATCCCAGTCACTGAATCAATCCACCTCATAGAGGGCCTTCCTCTCCTGCGCTGTCCCTCCACCCTCCCAAGCATGAGTCCCTCTCTAAGGACCGGTCTCTCCTCACAACATGTCCAGAGTATGTTAGATGGAGCCTCAGAATCCTTGCCTCCAAGGAGCCACCCAGTTTAACCCTTTCCAGGACAACTAGTGAGAGAAAATGTCCCCTCTAATCGTCTCCAGCACCACAGCTCAAAGGCATCAATCCTCTTTCTATCAACACTATTCACTGTCCAACTCTCTGATGCATAGCACATAATTGCAAAGACTATAGTCCGGATCAGGTGCACCTTAGTCTCCAGTCTGACATCATTGCTCTTCAGTACTCTTGAGAGGTCCCTCACAGTCAACTTTCCAAATGCAAATCACTATATAGTTTAGAGTATTTCCTAACATTATTTTGGTAGTCTTACAAAATTTGAATAACAAACTAGTATAAACCCTCTAAAAGAAAATGTTGAAATCTGTTAGTTTTGTGAATGTTCCTCCTCAAATATTTCTAAAGTTTTAAATTTACTTTGGTATTAATATTTTTCATTCCTAGTCATCTTAACACAACACTGTAAAATATAATTAACGTTTGAGGAGATTTGTATTCTTCAGATTGCAGTGTTTCTGGCTTTTTCTGAGATGTTTTATAACACTCAGAGGAAGCATCTGTCACAAGAATGAACTGAACAGCACTGACATTATTTATTTCAGTTCAGAAGAGCTCACAATATTTTCTTTCTTTAAAAAATCCCAAATAAACAAACAAAAAAGTGTTAAAAAAAATAGAACTTGCTTCTTCATCTATAAAATTATTTTCATGATAAGGCTTTTATACTGTTGAATATATAGAATTATATAGATGTACATACATGTATTATGATGTTAATATTATGAATTAGATTTATATTACATATTATACATATAAAACTGGGGGGGGGAAATAACCTTAACTGAAGTAGGTACATGAAAGAACTACTTCAGTAAATGATTCAGAAAAATGGCTCATATTCTATAAACAAGTTTTTAAAACTTTAAATACTGGGTCATATGGAATTTCTATAATCAGCTTTCTGAGGAAATTCCAAATTGCCTTCCAGAGTGGTTATACCATTTTATAATTCCACCTACAGTGTATAAGAGTTTATATCTCACCACATCCTCTCAAACATTAATTACTTGTTGTCCTGTTAAACTTTACCACTGCTACTGGAGATGGTATCTCACTGTGGTTTTAATTTGCATCTCTCTTATTGCCAGTGATTTTGAGTATTCCGTCATGCATCTGTTGGCAATCCAAATATCTTTGTTAAAAGTCTACCCACGTCTTTTGTTCGTTTTGTAATTGTAATGAGTCTTTTTCTTGTGGAGGTCCTGTAGGATTCTATAGACTTTTGATGTGAGACTCTTGCCTCAAATAGTAATGCCAAGTTGTTTTTATTTTTCCCCAGTCAGTAGGTTTTCTTCTCATTCTGTTGGAAAAAGTTTTTTTTAATGTGTTCTTGAATTTAATCTTCAGAAGGTCTCATTCATCAAGTTTATCCTCTCTAGGTTGTGCATTTCTGGCATTCTCTTTATACAATAGATTAAACTGTCCAGTCTTGATCCCAGTTTGTTTCTGATGAACTTTATGGTTTAGGGCTTGACTCTCAGGTCTCTGAACCACCTTGTGTTGATTTTCCATTGCTTGGAATATACCCTGAGAAAATGAGAACTGAGGCACAAATGGAAATTTGTACACCAATGTTCATAGCAGTGTTATTCAAGATAGCAAGGAAATGGAAACAGTCCAAATGCCCAACTACAATGGAATGGGTTGAGGAATTATGGTACATTCTCACAATGAAATACTATGCAGCACGCAGGAGCAATGATTTGTAAGTGACTATCTAACCTGGGAGGGACTGAAGAGTATTATGCTAAGTGAACTAACTCAGGCTTATAAAGACAAATACTGTATAATAATATTATTACAGAATGAGTACAAGGATCTAAGGAGCGGATGGGGGTGCTTAATGATAGGGTCACACAATTTGATGGGTGGAGGGAGAGGTGGATAAAGGAAAGGGAAAGATATGCTGTGAAAGACATTGTACACAAACGTTGTAGGTAAATATATATATATATTCAAAAAAGAATAAAATGTGCCTGAAAACAAATGAAGAAACGTGCTAAAGATTTTACTACTTATTTCCCCAATTGTTTAGTATTAATATCTCTAAAAGGAAGGCTTCTTTTAGAGCTGGAGAAAGCTGTCGCTGTCGCTGCTGGACCAGAGCCTGTCCCTATTACCCCAGTCAATGTGTTAATCCATCTCATCTGTGGTCTTTCTCAGTGCAAGCCCCTCCACCCTTCCATGCATGATGTCCTTCTCCAAGGACTGGTCTTGACAAAATGCCAAAGTAGTTGAGATACTTAAAAATTCTTGCCTCTAGAGAACTTGGTTTCACCCTCTTGCAAAAACACTGAAAAGAAACATCAGATTCCTACCCTCAAGGATAATGCATTAATAAGATGTCTTTTATACACTGAATGCTAAAAATATTTGGGAGAAATTTATCACATATGATTAGCATCAAAGTCAAAAGATCAACTTAGCTGGTGGATTTTCAAAATTCAATTCTACAACCATCTCTGAATGAGAAAGATGGACAGTCTGCTTCAGGGCAACTTACAGCCTTTAAAAACTCTTTAGAGGGGCAACAGGACTTGATGGCCATGAGTGAGTAAATTATTGCTAATCCAGACTTGTCATTCATCTGTGAAGATACTATATAGATTTGGAGAGTGTGGGAACTCCATTACTTTATAAATAAATAAAAATATTATTTCCTAAAAATTTTGCTCTTTGAACCTTGCACACACTCTGACAAAACAGAAGAACTCACATGTCTTGTTATTAAAATATTTGCATAGCAACAGTAATCAAGACAGCTTTATACTGGTACAACAAAAGGGATACAAATCAATAGAATAGAATTTAAAGTCTAGAAACAAATCCATACATTTAAATTCAACTGTTATTTGACAAGGATACTAAGCCCAGTTGACAGAAAAAGAAGGATCTCTTCAAAAAATGACGATTGCAAAATTTAATTGCTACATTTATGAAAACGAAGACAAATTCATGACTTATGCTATGTTGTTGTTGTTATGTGCCGTCGAGTCGTTTTGTGACTCATAGCGACCCTATGTACAACAGCCCTAAACCCTGCTCTATCCTGTGCCAATCTCATTGCCTCTGATACACCCATCCTGATTACCCCAGTCACTGAATCAATCCACCTCGTAGAGGGTCTTCCCCTCCTGCGCTGTCCCTCCACTCTACGCAGCATGATGTCCCTCTCTAAAGACCTGTCTTTCCTTACAACATGTCCAAAGTATGTCAGATGAAGCCCCAGAATCTTTGCCTCCAAGGAGCAGCCTGGTTTAACCCTCTCTAGGATGAATCTTTTTGTTTTCTTGGCAGGCCATGGTATATCCAATACTCTTCTCCAGCACCACAACTCAAAGACATCAATTCTCCTTCTATCCTCCGTAGTCATTGTCCAACTCGCTGATGCACAAGTGATTGCAAAGACCATGGGCTGTATCAGGCGCACCTTAGTCTCCAGAGAGACACCGTTGCTCTTGAGTACTTTAGAGAGGTCCCTAACAGCAGACTTTCCCATCGCAATACGTTTTTTTAATTTCCTGGCTGCTGGTGCCAAGTGTGTTGACCGTGGAGCTAAGCAAACTGAAGCTGTGAACAATCACAATCTCTTCGCCATCCATCCTGATGCTACTGATTGGTCCAGTGGTGAGAATCTTTGTCTTCTTGACATTGAGCCTCAGTCCATACTGAAGGCTGCAGTCTTGACCCTCTGCAGTAAGAACATGAGGTCCTCCTCAGTTTCAGCGAGCAGGGTTGTGTCATCTGCATAACGCAGATTGTTCATAGATTATCCACCCATCTTAACGCCACAATTCTCCTCATAGAGCCCAGCCTCTCGGATAATCTGCTCTGCATACAGGTTGAAAAGGTACGGAAATAGGACACGTCCCTGGCGTACACCCTTCCCAATTTTAAACCATGCAGTGTTGTCCTGCTCTGTTCTGATGACTGCCTCTTAGTCCAAGTATAGGTTTCGCATTAGCACGATTAAATGTTCTGGGATTCCCATTCTTCTCAGAGTCAGCCACAGTTTGTTATGATCCATGCAGTCAAATGCCTTTGCATAATCTATAAAACACAGAGAGACATTCTTCTGGTATTCTCTGTTTTCAGCTAAGATCCATCTGACATCAGCTACAATATCCCTAGTACCACAACCCCTTCTAAGCCCAGCCTGGACTTCTGGTGGTTCTCTGCTGATGTGCCGTTCCAGTCGTTTTTGGATAATCTTCAGCAGAATCTTGCTTGCATGTGAAATCAATGAGATTGTTCTGTAGTTTCCACACTCAGTTGGGTCGCCCTTCTTTGGAATGGGAACAAATATAGATCTCTTCCACTCAGTTGGCCAAGTGGGTTTTTCTCCAGATTTCTTGGCACAACTTGGTGAGCACATCCAGGGCAGCATCTGTTAGCTGAAATATGCCAATTGTTATACCATCTATACTTATGCTATACACAAGAATAAATTTCAAATGGATTCTATGTGAAACTGAAATCCCAAAATACTTACTGAAAACATCCAGGCCCAAAATATTTTTTTTGTTTTGTTTTTTGTTCAATTGAGTCTTTATTGTAAGTTTATAAAGAACTTAGATTTCCATTAATTCATTGTTGCACATTTTCTTTCCTGGCCCCCTCCCCCCCCGTTCACTTTTATCTTTGGGGGGGGGGGAAGGTCTTTCACTGTTATAAAGTCCACCTGAATTATCTGATATAATAATAAAAGCATAAATGGTAAAATAAAAATAAATAAGTAAATAAGACCATACGGAAATAAAACCCAGTTCATAAAACATTTTTATCAAGAAAATGAAAAAGACATTTATTGCTAGGTAAACATTTTCATAAACAAAATGTGCTCACCACGTTATGTCAAGAAATCTGTATGACAACCACTTGGCTTATTCACTGGAAAAGATCTATACTTGTTCCCATTCAAAGAAAGGTGACCCAACAGAATGTGGAAACTATCAAACAATATCATTGATATCATATGCAAGCAAGATTCTCCTGAAGATTATCTCAAAACAACTGGAACAGCACATCGAAAGAGAACTGCCAGTAGTGCTGGCTGGGTTTGGAAGGGGTCGTAGTACTATGGATATTGTAGCTGATGTTAGATGGATCTTGGCTGAAAGCAGGAGTCCCAAAGGAAGGTTTATCTGTGTTTCATTGATTATGCAAAGGTTTTTGACTGTGTGGATCACAATAAACTGTGGCTGATTCTGAGAAGAATGGAAATTCCAGAACATTTGATCATGCTAATGCAAAACCTATACTTGAAATAAGAGGCAGTCGTCAGAACACAGCAAGGAAACACTGCATGCTTCAAAACTGGGAAGGCTATATGTCAGGGATGTGTCCTGTCTCCATACCTTTTCAACCTATATGCAGAACAGATAATTTGGGAGGCTGAGCGTGGCATCATGATTGGAGGGAGATACATCAACAAAAGCTGCGTTACGCAGATGACACAACCCTGCTTGCTGAAACTGAGGAGGACCTGTAGCACTTTCTGCAATAGGTCAAGACTGCAGCCTTCAATATGGAGCGAGGATCAATATCAAGAAGACAAAGATTCTCACCACTGGGCCAACTGTCAGAGTCAGAATGGATGGTGAAGAGACTGAGATTGTTAACAGCTTTAGTTTGCTTGGCTGCACTGTCAACACTCTTGGTTCTAGTAGCCAGGAAATTAAAAGACGTATGGCAATGGGAAAGTCTGCTGTCAGAGACCTTTCCAAAGTACGGAAGAACAATGGTGTCACTGTAGAGACTAAGGAGCATCTGATACAGGACATGGTCTTTGCAGTCACTTACTATGTGTCAGAGAGCTGGACAATGACTGGTGAGGATAGAAGAATTGATGCCTTTGAGTTGTGGTGCTTGGAGACAAGTATTGAATATACCATGGACTGCTAAGAAAACAAACAAGTTCATCCTAGACAGAGTTAAGCAAAGCTGCTCCTTGAAGGCAAGGATTCTGAAGCTTTATCTGACATACTTTGGACATGTTGCAAGGAGGGACGGGTCCTTGGAGAAGGATGTCATACTAGGGAGAGTGAAGGGATGCACAGGAGAGGAAGACCTTCTATGAGATGGATTGATTCAGTAACTAGGATAATCGGGGTAAGTGTGTCATAGACAGTGAGATAGGCACAGGATAGAGCAGGGTTTACAGCTGTTGTACATAGGATCGCTATGTGTTATAGGTTACTGGACAGCACATAATAACAATAACAACAACAAAAATATACAGAAAATTTTAGCAACTTAACTTAAAGACAAAAATAGTTCAATCATAAAATGGTTAAGGAATTTAAATAGTCCTTAATTTGGGGAAATTTTTGAACATTTTATAACCAAATGGTCTCCCATCACATGAAAAGATGTTCAATGTTGTTAGTTATCATATACATGCAAAGAAAAAGTATAATGAAATACCATATTAAATAGGAACTGTCTGTAAATTCTGGTTCTTACGCCATGAACTTACTATAGAACTATCTATGGTTGTTATGTATGGTTGAGATAACTACAACTCAGTTTGGTTTTTTATACTGTTGATTTGGAACCTACTCTTGGGCAAGTTTTCAAAGGCACACAATTGCAACGAAGGAGGTTGTCCATCTTTCTCCTGGGGAGAACCTAGTGGATTCAAATCATGTGCCTTCAGGATTGAAGCACAGCTTTTACCACTAGGCCACGAGAGCTCCCTTAGTGACCCTATGAACAATAGCTTTGAACTTTGTCCTATCTTTACCCAAACTCCCTGTGTTTGACATACCTGTCCTCATTGCCACTGTCACTGTATCAATCCATATCATCCAGGATCTTCCACTCCTGCACTGATTCTCCACCCTTCCGAGCATGATGAACTTCTCCAAGGACTGGTCTCTCCAGGAAACATGTCCAAAACATGTGAGATGGAGCTTCACAATGTTT
>NW_006399908.1:4546885-4551355 GCF_000299155.1 Elephantulus edwardii | reverse complement strand
CTGACAGCAAACTGTCCCAAAGCAATTCATCTTTTGATCCCCTGATTGTTGGTGTCAAGAGTGTTTATTGTGGAACCAAGCAAAATTAAATTGTTAACAATCTCAGTCTCTTCTCTGTCTATCGTGATGATACCAAGCAGCCCAGTGGTAAGAATCATTGTTTTCTTGATGTTGAGATGCAATCCATATTGATAATTGCAATCTTTGATCTTCTGTTTCAAATGTTTTATTGCCTTCTCAGTTTTGTTGAGCAAAGTTGTCTATATATATGACCTAGCAATTCCATTCCTAAATATAAATCCAAAATACTTGAAAGCATACAAACAGATTTGTGTACTAATGTTCATTCACAATAGCTAAAAATTAGAAATAACCTATATATCTATTATCAGAGAAACAAATAAAAGATAGTACATGCCTAAAATGGAATAATACTCAACCAGTAAGAGAAATAAAATCCTTATATATGGTACAGGATGGATAGAATTTAAAAATATTTAACTCTAAGTTAATGAAAACAATCGTAAGAGGACAACTACTCCATGACTTCATTTGTATAAAAACATAAGAACAAGTAAATACATAGAGAATAGAGTTTATAGGTGGTTACCAGGGAAAGGATGGAAAGATAAAGACATAATTATTGTTTGTGGAGTACTTGTGTGCAGTTTTGTATAATAGAAAAGTCACACATTGATTAGGGGTAAGTTTTGTAATGGTGTTCGATAGGTCCAATACCATTAAACGTTGAATTGGCAAAAGTTGTTGTTTTGGGTTGTTAAATGCCTTTGAGTGGAGTACACATCAAGTGATTTACCAATAACCAATCTGAACACTGTCCTATCCTGTGTCATCCTCAAAATCTCTGACACACTCAAGCCATTGCCACACTCACCTGGTTGAAGGTCTTGCTCTCCTTCGCTCCCCCTCCACCTTCACAAGCATCATGTTTTCTCCAAAGAATAGCCTGTCCTAGTAACACGTATTTGAGACAAAAATGTTGTCATCCTTGCCTCCGAGGAGCACTCTGCTATCTTGTCAAAGACACATAGCTTTATTCTTTTGACACTCCATAGGATGGGTCTCCAGCACTCTTCTCCAAAAGAATTGTTCAAAGGCATCAATTCTTCCATAATCTTTTTTTTTGTCCAGCTCTCACATACATAGCAAGTGACTGACAACATCATGACCTAAATAAGGCACACCTTAGATCTCAAACTGACGTCATTACTCCTCAATAATTTGGAGTAGTCCTTGACTACAGACTTTCACAGTTCAGTATGTCTCCTGATCAGTTATATTGATAATGGGTCCATGTAAAATGAAGTCATTGACAGTGTTACACCTTTCTCTGTCCCTCATGATGTTGCCTATCAGTCCAGTGTGAGGCTGTTTGTGTTCTTGACATTGAGAATGAATCCATATTGAAGGCTTCAGCACTTAACCTTCTGCAGCAAAGGCCTCCAGTCCTTTTCACCTTTAGCAATCCAGGTTGTGTTATGTGTGTATCTAACGTTATTGATGAGTCTTCCTCCAATCCTAATGTCACATTATTCTTCATAGAGGCCAACTTATTCTTCTCAAATAACTTTTTGGTCAGCATATAGATTAAAAATCAGAAAAGGAATGTGTCAAAAATATGTTCTGTCTCCATACTTTTCAATCTGTATGCAGAACACATCATTAGAGGGACTGAAGTTTATGAGAAGGAATGTGGCATCCGAATTAGAGGAAGACTCATCAACAAATTGTGTTGTGTTATGCAAGTGGTGCAGCCATATTTGTTGAAACTGAGGAGAGCCTAAAGCATTTGCTAAAGAGGGTCAAAGACTGTAGTTTGCAACATTGCTTGAAGCTCAACATCAAGAAAATGGATATTCTTACTACAGGACCAATTTGCAGCATCATGATAGATGAAGAAGAGATTGAGGTTGTAAACAATATCAACTTGCTCGTTTCCACAATCAATATTCTTGGCACCAGCAGTTACAAAATTAAAAGATGATTTGCACTGGAAAGTCTGCTATCAAAGACCTCTCCAAAATATTGAAGAGCAATGATGTCAGTCTGGAGACTAAGGTGCATCTGATTCAGGCCATGATCTTTGAAATTACTTGCTATTTGTCAGAAAGCTGGATAATGATGGTGGTGCTGGAGGAAAGTATTGAATATGCCATGGACTGCTAGGAGAACAAACAGGTTTGTCCTCTTGTTTTTGTTTCTGATTGCCTTCAAGTAGAGTACAACTCATAGCAACCTTATAAACAAAAGGCCTGAAGCCCCTCTACAACTATCAACAGTTATCAAAGTTCATAGAGTTTCCAGAACCATGTTATTTAGGAAGTGGATGCCACTCTTGCTTCCAAACCTGTCATAGTGTGCTACTGTTGTTATGTGCCACTGAGTCACCTACAATGTATAGCGACCCTATATGTATAGCAGCTCTTCCCCCTTCCCTGTCATGAGCCAGTCTCACTAATTCCAACACACCAGTCTCCATTGTGTCAGTCACTGTATCAATCTCATCTGGGCTCTTCCTCTCCTGTGCTGTCCGTCCACTCTTCTGAGCATGATGTCCATGTCCAAGGACAGATCTCTCCTGGCCATGTGTCCAAAGTAAGTGAGGCAGAGTTTCAAAATTCTAGCCTCCAAGGAGAGAATTGGTTTCACCCTCTCCAAGACAGACTTTTTTGTTTTCTTGGCAGTCCATTTTATGTTCAAGACTCTTCTACAGCACCACAACTCGGAGGCATCTATACTTCTTCTGTCATCACTAGTCATTGTACAACTCTCTGAAGCATAACAAGTAATTGAGATAACCATGGCCTGGACTAGGCACACCTTTATATCTAGACTGACATTGTTGCTCTTCAGCACTCTGGAGAGGTCTATGACAGCAGATTTTTCCCCAATGCAATTTATCTTTTGATTTCCTAACTGACTTCTGGTATTAAGAGTGTTGATTGTGGATCCTAGCAAGCTATAATTGCTAACAACCTCAATCTCTTCTCCATGTAATATCTTGTTGCCAGTTAGCCCAGTGGTGAGAATCTTTGTCTTCTTGATGCTGAGCTTCAATCCATATTGAAGACTATACAGTCCTTGACCTTTTGCAGCAAGTGTTTCAGGTCTTCTTCAATTTCAGCAAGCAAGGTTGTGTCATTTGCATATTGTAAGCTGTTAATGAGTCTTCCTCCAATCTTGATGCCATACTCCTTCTCATAAAGTCTTGCTTCCGGAATGATCTGTTCTGCATACAGATTGAAAAGGTACAGGGACAGGATGCATCCATGATGCATTCCTTTCCTGAATTTCAACCATGTAGTTGAGGATTGCTTCTTAATCCAAGTATAGGTTTCATAGAAGCACGATCAAATGCTCTGAAATTCCCATTTTTCTCAAGGTTAGCCACAATTTATTGTAATCCACATAGATAAATGCCTTAGCATAGTCAATGAAACACAGATAGGCATTCTCCTGGTACTCTCTGCTTTCTGCCAAAACAGGCCGCTCCTTGGAGGCAAGGATTCTGAAACTTCTTCTGACATACTTTGGACATATTGCAAGGAAGGACCAGTTGTACGAGAGAGTGTCATGCTTGGCACGGTGGAAGGACAGCGCAGGGAGGAAGACCCTTGATGAAATGGATTGATTCTGACTGGGGTAATGGGTATGTGTGTGTTAGAGACAATAAGATTGGCACAGCATAGAGGAGGGTCAAGGGCTTTTGTACATAGGGTCACTATGAGTCACAAGTGACTCAATGGCACATAACATCAACAACAACAAAAAAACCATATGATTAAGAGCCAATGATAATGATGAAGAAATTTAATCTGCGCTTAAGACATTATTAGCAAAAAAATATGGCTCCAGGAATTGATGAGATGCCGATCAAAATGTTTCAAATATCAGAAGAAGCCCTGAATGTGCTAATAAGTCCATGCTAAGAAATGTGGAGAACAGCTGCCTGGCAAACTGACTGGAAGAGATCTATATTTGCTCTCATTCTCAAGAAATGTAATCTAACAGAATGTGGAAATTATCAAGCAAAATCATTAATATCACGTGAAAGCAAAGTACTGCTGAATATCATTTAAAAATGGCCAGAAAAATTCATAGATAGGAAATTGCCAGAAGTTTAATCTGGATTAAGAAGAGGCCATGGGACCAGGGATATTATTGTTGATTTCATAAGGATCCTGGCTGAAAGCAAAGAATAATAGAAGAATGCCTATTTTTGTTTTATTGACTGTGCAAAGATAAACATTAGGTAATAAATATATTTAATAAAAGAATAAAAAAAAGTAGTTGCTAAAGTTGGTTATGTACAACAAATGGTCTATCTGTGTTTCATTGACTATGCAAAGACATTTGACTGTGTAGATCATAACAAACTATGGCTGACTCTGAGAAGAATGGGAATCCCAGAACACTTGATCGTTCTAATGCGAAACTTATACTTGGACC
>NW_006399908.1:4539054-4545340 GCF_000299155.1 Elephantulus edwardii | reverse complement strand
GTTGTAAGGAGAGACAGGTCCTTGGAGAGGGACATCATGCTGGGTAGAGTAGAGGGACAGCGCAGGAGGGGAAGACCTTCTATGAGGTGGATTGATTCAGTGACTGGGGTACTCGGGATGGGTTTGTCAGAGGCAATGAGATTGGCACAGGATAGAGCACAGTTTAGGGCTGTTGTACATAGGGTCGCTATGAGTCACAAACGACTCAACGGCACATAACAACAGCATTTTATATTGCTTTGCATACAAAATTTGTATACATTATGTTTTACACTTTCCTTCATCCATATTATATTTAACACAATCATTCTTATACATTGTATTTTATGAAATTAATCACTATTGAGCTATGCCCATCATTATCTGATCTTTTCAGATCATAGCCAGTCTTACCCATTTCCTTTACTTCCTCCCTCCATTCATCAATGGTGTGACCCTTTGATTTCCCCCACTGCCCACTTTCATCACTCTGCTCCTCCTTTCACGCTTTGGATCCTCATACTCATTTTACTAGTTATAATGCTCTTATGCAGTATTTGTCCTTAGGAGACTGAGTTAGTTCACTCAGTATAATGCTCCCACGTCTCTCACATTATGTAGCACTTTTTAAAAATCATTGCTCCTAAATACATAGTATTCCATTCTTTTGAGCAAAAGTTTTTAACATTTGACAAGTTCTCCTGAGGAAAAATTCTACAGAAGAATTCAGACAAAATGAAAGGAAACGTTAAATAGAATTAAAAATTCTTATAGAGATCAAGCATTTCTGAAGACATAGATGTTGGAAGAATCCTGAAATTATTTCCTGATATGAGTGGAAACAAGTTATTTTCTTTCCTTTCACTCTTGTCTCAATTTTCCAGGTCTGTCATAACAAAATACCACATGTTGTTATTGTTATATGCCGTCCAGTTACTTACAACTCATCGCAACCCTATGTACAACAGCGCTGAACCTTGCTCTATCTAGGGTCAATTTCATTGCCTATGACATCTTCCCTCATTACCCCAGTCACTGAATCAATCCATCTTATCCAGGGTCTTCCTCTCTTGCGCCATCCCTTCACCCTTCCAAACATGATGTCCCTCTCCAAGGGCTGTCCCTCCTTGCAATATGCCCGAAGTATGTCAGATGGACCTTTAAAATCCAATGGGTGATATATTGCTTAGAGTTCTAGAATCTAGGAGGTGTGAAGGAGAGGGAAGAAAATGTGCAGCAACGAATGAATAAAAACTAAAACTTTCTGTAAACTTTCATTAAAATCACAATCATATCTATATCAAAACCAAAATAAATTGAGGGCATTGGGAGGCGTTGCTCAAAGTAATATTCTTCGTTATAATTTTCAGCTTCTTGTAGCTCAAATATTTCTTGGTGTATAGATATGCCTTCATACAGTGTCTTCTTCCTGTTTGATTTTAACTTCCTAGCTTCCCTTTTCTGGAACATCACTTAAAAGGAATTGGGACCCACAGATTTTGTTTTTGTTGTTGTTAGGTGCCTTTGAGTTGAGTAAAATTCATAGCGACCTGTGAACCAAAGCTCTGAACTCCGCTCTATTCTGTGCCATCCTCACACTTACAGAAAATGTGAAATTTATACTCCCCCTAAAAAAAACACACCATCAAAACCCCAAGGTCATAACCTTACACATAAAGTTAAGACTTCAGGGAGTCTATGTGGGGGGCATAATTCAAATCAGAACACCAGGGTTGACTTTCCCACATCCTGGCTGGAATTCCAAGCAAGTGAATAAGAATCTTTAAAAGATTTTTATTTTTTCATGAATTTGCATGTCATCCTTGCATGGGGGCCAGGTTAATCTACTCTGTATGATTCCAATTTTAGTTTATGCACTGCCGAAGTGAACACAAAAGATTTGTATCTTTTTTGTTACAAACTAATATATTAAGACAAATATGGTTTACAAAATAAAGAGAACAATCATTTCTCTATCACCCTTGTTCACAGTCCTTTCTGCAAAACAGACAAACAAAAATTTCCAAGATTCTTAAGGCTTGTGTGTTTACATAGGGATCTTGGTGGCAAAGCCCTTAGGGAGTGGTAGTACTAACACAAAAGCAGAACCTCCCTGGCAGTTTGAATTCACAAGCAGCTCCTTGTGAAAAAGATGGAAAATGTCCTGTACAATTTACAACCTCCAAAAACCTACTGAAGGATCATCTGTGGACTGGTTCTGACTTGACAGCAATGACTTTAAGAGGGTTTTGGTGTATCTACGAGAGGCAGACAACATTGACTTAGATTTCCATTTATCAAGCAGAGAAACTTATACTTGAAACTATACTTGAAAAGATGATAGCAAATAAGCAAAGATAAATCAAATAGATACACCAGTCCTTCAGTGAAGCATAGTAGCCTTGCAGGGTGTGATTTTGAAAAATAAAGGTTCCAAGTCATCTAGTTATGTAACAAGCATGCATTAACCCCTTATCATATTTAAGGATCCAAAAGAAATTGTAATTTGTCTAACTTCATCCCTCAATTGCTGTCATTTAAGGCAGGAAACTTCTGTTTGTTGCAAAGAGCATGGGCGAAATCCAGAACACACTAAGCAGTGGTTCACTGTCAGTCAGGAAATCAGAGAAGTGTGTGGGTGCGAGGAGAGGTGAGACAATTTTATTTCTTATAAAAGAAGGTAGAGATGTAACTGATTTCCCTAAACAATACCACAAATGGAGTTTAGAAAGATGTAACTATGATTTTTTTTTTGTAAAATGAACCCCAGAGAGCAAAATAGAGATGTTTTTGTTATTTGTCAACAGATGGTCACAATTTTCTTCATCTTTGTGGCTATATCTTGCACTTATGTTGAAAAACAGCAGCAAAACACCCTCTTCCTTAGAAAAAGGTATATAGAGCATGACAATGCATATTAGATGCCAGAGAATCAAAAGTTTCTCTATTATTTACCCTAAACTTATCTGTCACATTCCAAAGTAAACAATTTCTAATTCTTTCTTTGAAGTTGTGTAGAAAGAACTTTCCTCAAAATTATGGGTATCTTAGTGTGTAGGCAGTACAGTCATCAGTGTTTTAGTTAATGTATGGTTTATTTTGCAAAGATTTTAGAGCACATAAAAGAAATGCTCATGAATTTTCAAATGCTATGTTTTCTATAGCAAGACACTCAAAGTAATCGTTACCTCCAGTTGTGATTTCCTTCTGCCCCACTGCTGCCTCGCCATGTGCTTCCTTTATATCTGACAGGTTTTCTGCATTTCTCAGTCTCCCTGGCAATAATTATGTAGTCGCTGAGCAGCTACCATTATTCTTAGGTGTATTTAGTTCCTGCTTGGGCCCAATTACATGATCATGAAGCACTTTAAGGAGTAACACAAAGTCAAGCATTATGACAATATAGAACCAAGAATTTCAAGGAAAACAAATGACTTTGAGCGTAGTAGAAAGAGAAGCACAGCTTTAGTGGAGATTTTTTTTTAAATATAGAAGCTTACTTTCAAACAATTTAAAAATAATTTATGAAATAACTACTGCTGTTTTCAGCTAACATGAGGTTGGATCTAACCCATCGTGACAGTGTATACAATAGAGCAAAGCATCTCCTGGTCTTGCAGCTCACCGTCCTTGCCTTGTGTGACCCTTTGCTGCAGTCACTGTGTTAGTCCGTCTTCTTGAGGGTCTGTGTCTTTTGCACTGACCTTCTCCTTTACCAAGCATGAGGCCTTTCTCCAAGAACTGATCCCTCCTGATAGTCTAATTCGCTTGCCAGAAAAAGTCACACCAACTGTACTTCTGAGGAACATTCTGCTTACACTTTTCCCAAGACAGATTTGTTTGTTCTAACAGGCCATGATTGCTTCAATATTTTTCACAAAAAACCACCTAAATTCAAAAACATCATTTTTTTCCTGTCTTGGTTCCTCATATAATTTTGGCTGTGTCAAAAAGAGTGCAGCAGAGTGAAGGGGACTACATCTGACCTCCACTAACTCCACAAAGGAGAACAGCCCCCATGCACATGATTCATAGCACAAAACCAATTCAGACATGTCCCATACTCCCCACAATTCTACTGCCATATCTCTCTCCTGGGACTTTCACTGTCTAACTATTGGGTCCTTTGATTTATGTGCTAACGATCAAGGAAGCAAATTTAAAGAACAAGATATTTCTGTTTTAAGTCCTGGTTTTATAAAATTACTTGCTTTGCATCTCAAATTCGGACGGCAAATAAGGGTGATAGAATCTATGTCTTTGAGCTGTGGTCTTGGAGAAAGGAACTGGATTTCTTATGGACTACCTAAAGAACATATTTGTCTTGGAGAATGTGCAAATAGGGTGCACCTTAGACACAAAAGTCGTTACATTTTGTCTCACATACTTCGGGCATGTTAATAGCAGCGGCCAGTCTTTGGAAAAGAACATCAAGATGGAAAAACAAAAGGATTAGTCAAAGAGAGGAAGATCCACCACAGATGGATTGACACCGTGACTTAGCAGCTGGAATGGCAGCACAGAACTCACAGAACCATAGTCATAATGCTCACGTTTAATTGGAAAATTACTAGGTTATAACTTAAGTTGGAAAGAGGACACAATTCTTCAGTCAGGACAGCGTCACAGGTGTGCTCACATGCCCTTTGACTTTCAGCCTTATGATTTTTAGGTCATTGTAATGAACTTCTCATAGTTCTGTCAATTCTGACGTGTCCCCTCTAAGTCCTCTAGCAAGCTGGGCAAAGGCCTGTGAGGCAGCAATCCCTTGGGCCTTTGGTGCTAAAGCTGCTTACATCTAGGACTTGGTTCGACTGTTACAGAAATCTCTTGCCCAGAAGGCTGCAATCTTCAGGTTCTGTTTCTTCTTCCTTACTAATAGCACTATTGCCATTCCCCCCCTCCCCAAATCTCAATTTAAGCCCCACCGGATAGTAAAACTAGACAATTCTTTTGCTAGTAGTCTCAACAACCTATATGCAGATTGCCACCCAGTTAGGAGACAAAGCTCAAAGGCAATGCCCTAGAAAATACCTTTTGGACATTAAACCCATTATCACTAGCTACATGATTGGAAGTATTGCAATTAGAGTCAGGCCTATCTTACTCATCAAAAGAACATCGTTACTATAAAGACATTGAAGAAATCTTTTGCAGGAGTTTTGTCTAGCATAAAAAGTAGTTTAATTAATTGACTACTGCTCCCATGGGTGCTAATTGTGATTCAAGTAAAATTAAAACCTTGACAACTTGAACCTTTTATTTATTTTGGCATTGCTTATTATTACAATTATGAGGATTTTTGTTATCTTTATGGTATATAGAGTCCTTTGACTACACTGAAGACTTTTGACTCTCATCAGTACGTGCTTTAAATGGACTTCTTTCAAACAAACAAGGTTGTATCATCTATATATTGCAGGTTGTTTGTTGTTGTTGTTGTTATGTGACATCGAGTCACCTGCACATTAAGTTACCCTATGCACAACAGCTCTGAACCCTGTTCTACCCTAAGCTAATCTTACTGTCTCCAGATTCTGTGTCCATCCATCTCACCCAGAGTCTCCCAAGTGCGATGTCCTTCTCCGAGGAATGGTTCCTCCTGGCAACACGCCTGAAGTATGTGAGATGGAGCTTCAAAAATCATAATTAGTCTTAAATCCTAAAGCTGTTTTCTTCTTTATATACTTCAGCTTCTCAGAATATTTATTAAGCAGAAAAGGACTGAAGAAATACAGTAATGATATGACCTTGATGCATACTTTTTATTATTTTAAACCTTGCAGTCTCCCCATATTCTGTTTGCCTTTTGGTCCACAGTAGATTTAATGGCACATAATGACAACCACAGCCTCTTGGTCTATGTGCAGATTATTTATGTACTACACACCACAACTAAATGTACAGGAATCTCGGTTCTGCACAATGGTATTATAACATTGTGTGCTCTAAATGATCAAATATCTTTGAATAGTTAACAAAGAAAAGATAAACAAACATATTTCTTTCTGATAGTCTTTGCTTTTAGTCGTGATCCATCTGATGATTTCAGTAATGAAACCTTTACTTCCACATACTAGTTTGAACTCCGTTTATATTTCAAGTCTTTGCTAGTCAATGTACTGCTGCAATTATTTTTTAATAATCTAAAGCACGGTTTTACTTCCATGTGCTCTTAATGTCATTCTATAATTTCCCCATTCTGTGGGATCATATTTTTGTTTTTTATTATTAAATTTTATTAGTTTTAATGAACATTTACAGGGATTTTGGGTTTTCATTCCTTCATTGCTGCACCATTCTCTCT
>NW_006399908.1:4536314-4536814 GCF_000299155.1 Elephantulus edwardii | reverse complement strand
AAATATCTGCAAAAGACTCAAGCAAGACCCACACCTCACTCCATACACAAAAACCAACTCAAGGTGGATCATGGACCTAGGACTAAAACCAAGGGATCATATTTTTGAATTGGAAAAAAATAAAGATCTTGTCCAGTTACTTGACCAGGTATCCTAATCTCTTCGAATAAATGAATGATCAACTCTAGTACTGTAACCCATTTGCTGAAATATTAAATTTATAAACTCTCAATCCTTGTAGCCTTGCTTCTGAAATTATCAGAATCTACAAGCTGCTCTGAGGAAGAAAGATAGGTAATTTCCTTCCATCAATTTACAGACTCAGAAGTTCAATGGTGGCTTGATATGTATTGATTCTAATTCAATTGTTATTGTTGGTACTGTTAGGTGCCACCAAGTATAGTATGACTCAAAGCAACTCTAAGAACAGCAGATCTGAACCCTTCTCATCCTGTACCATCTTCACACTTCCTGATACACAAGAGTCCATTGCAGCAGTC
>NW_006399908.1:4533543-4534650 GCF_000299155.1 Elephantulus edwardii | reverse complement strand
ATTAGCACGATCAAGTGTTCTGGGATTCCCATTCGTCTCAAAGTCAGCCACAGTTTGTTGTAATCCACATAGTCAAGTGCCTTTGCATAGTCAGTGAAACACAGACATTCCTCTAGAACTCCCTGCTTTCAGCCAAAATCCATATAACATTAGCTATAATATGACTAGTGCCACGGCCTCTTCTTAACCCAGCCTACACATCTGGCAATTCCTTGTGTACAATTAGAGAATTGAATGTTTTCTTCTTTTTTTCCAGTTTTATATATTTGCATAAATATTTCTATTTTTTCTATTATAATGCTGTTTCTTTTGTTCTGATGCTCTTTGAGTAATTTTATTCAAAACTTTTAGTTCATTTCTTCATATTGCTTTAGCTTTTTTTATTCTAGTATAAATTTAAGAATTTCTCCTGGTATATATTTATTTTAGTCTTGTCTTTATTTTCCAGAGTTTTTAATAATCTTTCTTCGTTGAGGTATAATATCTTTGATATCTTTCATTATTCATATTCAATATCCCAAAGCAATTCTTAAAATAATGTTTAAATTGAGATAGAAAATCTTCAATATTGTATTTTTATCTCCCAAGGAATTTGTAAAATTTTCTTTGGCTTCTAAGTGAAATAACAAATAAATAAATGATAATCTATTCCATAAAAAGATACTGGCATTGTTATGATTGGTAAAACTGTGTGTCTTCATCATCTTTTTTCATAGATGTATTTAATTTGATTTCTGTGCATTTCATCTGGTAAAATAAACATGTATGTTTTTGTGGTTATTGCTATATTTGTTGTTCTTAGGTGTCACTAAGTTAACTATAACTCAAAGTGACCATATAAACACCAGATCTGAACCTTGGCTTATGCTACATCAACCTTGCTATATCTAATATTTTCTACTTCTCTATATTATTCTCTGTAAAGACGAAAATGGATGTCAGAAGAAACTCTGAAGATTGCACTGGAATGTAGAGAATCCAAAGCACAAGGAAGAATCCAAGACAATAAAGAGCTGAACAGAAGATTCCAAAAGGCAGCACAGAATGACAAAGCAAAATATTACAATGAAATGTGCAAGGAGCTAGAATCGGAAAATCAAAAGGGCC
>NW_006399908.1:4528367-4531920 GCF_000299155.1 Elephantulus edwardii | reverse complement strand
AATCGGGATGGGTGTGTCAGAGGCAATGAGATTGGCACAGGATAGAGCAGGGTTTAGGGCTGTTGTACATAGGGTCGCTATGAGTCGCAAATGACTCTATGGCACATAACAACAACAACAACAGCCTTTGAGTTGTAAAGTTGGAAAAGAGCGGTGAACGTCCTATGGACTGCCAAAAGAACCAACAAATATATCCTGGAGAGGGTGCAGCTGGAGCGCTCTTTAGAAGAAAAAATGATGAGGCTTCACTTTACATACTTTGGGCATGGTGCTGGGAAGGACTGTTCCATGGAGAGGTAAATGATGCTGGGAAAGGTGGAGGGTGAGCGAAGGAGAGGAAGACCCTCGGCCAGGTGAATTGACATGATGACTGCTGCAATGGGTTCAAGTGTGTCAGGAACTGGGAAGATAACACAAAATAGGGCAGCATTCAGATCTGTTGTTCTTGGGTCACTATGGGTTGTATTCGACTTGATGGCACGTAACAACAACAACAGAAAGTCACTGTGACAATATGTCTTGTTGAATATCTTCTTCTTCTTTTTTTTCTATGATCATTCACCTTTCCCAGGAATGTAAGGGAAAGTTTAGTTTCATCATCCTTGCTTCAAGAAGAACTCTATTTGCAGTTCCTTCAAGATAGACTTACTTGCTTTTTGTCAGTCCTTGAGATGTTCAGTATTCCTCTTCAATAACATAAATCAAAGGCATTTATTCTTCTTCCCTAATCCTTATTCATTATTCAAATTAGAAGAGCATAAGAAATAATTGAAAAGAGCATGGTTTAGATCAGATGCCTTTCAGTCTATAACTGCCATCTTTGCTCTTTAGCACCTTGGAGAAATCCTTAACAGCTGCTTTTTCTCAATGAAACACATCTTCTGACTTCTTGACTGCTCTTATCATAGATACTGATTGTTGATCCAGTAATTTAAACCCTTGACAAATTCAATCTATCCTCCGTTCTGCATAATCAAGTGGTAAATATTTTTTGTTTTCTTGATATTGATATACAATCCATGTAGAAGGCTGTAGTCTTTGATCCAGGTTAGCAAGGGTTTCAAGTCCTCGTCACTTTCAGGAAGCAAGATTCTATCATCTGCATACTTCTAGTTGTAGATTATTCCTCCTCAAATCCTGATGACACATTCTTCTTCATATAATCCAGTTTACTGAGTAATTTACTTGGCATGCAGATTGAATAATTATGTAAAAACATTACAACCTGATATGTGTCTTTTATGATTTTAAACCATACAGTGTTCCATTTTTCTCCAAATTTCTCCTTGAAGCTCGGTCTTAAATATTTTGGGCATGTGGCTAGGAGAGACCAATCGTTGGAGAGGACATTATACTAGAAAGGGTGGAGGGAGAGCTCATGAGAGGAAAGACCCTGGAAGAGAAGGATTAATACGGTGACTACAGCAGTGGAGGTAGGTGTATTGGAGTTAGTGAGATTGGCTCAGGACAGACAAGCTTCAGAACTGCTGAACATATGGTTACTATGTGTTGCTGACTACTGAACAGCACATAACAGCAGCAATAATGCCACATTCTTCTTCATAGGGTCCAGTTCATAAATTATTTGCATAGGATACAGATTGAATTAAGTATGGAAAAATGATATCTATGAAGCATGTTATTTCTGCTTTTAAACCATGCCGTGTTCTTTTGTTCTGTTCAGACAACAGTTTTTCATCTAGTTTTAAGTTTAGTATGAGCACAATTAAGAGTTCTGGGATCCCCATTCTTCTCAGTGTCAGACATAGTTTATTTTGATCCACAGTCATATGTCTTTACTGGTCAATAAAACACAATTAGACGTCTTTGTGGTTTTATCTACTTTCAATCAGGGTCCATCAGATATAAGCAATGATATCCCTGATGCCGTAATCTCTTCTAAACCTAGTCTGAACTTCTGGTAGTTCTCTGTCAATGGACTATTTGTAGCTGATTTTGGATGATCTTCAGCAATATTTTCTTTGTGTGTGATATTAATGACAGTCTTCAATAATTTCCACATTCTGTTGTATCACCTTCCTTGGGAATGAGATCTCTTCCAGTCAGTCAGCCAGGCATTTCCCAGCATTGACTGGTGATCACCTACAGGGAAAATAAACTTACTCACCAGTGGACCAATGAACAGCATCATGATAGATGGAGAAAGATTGAAACTTTCAATAATTTCATCTTGGTTGGATCAAAAATCGACACCTTTGGTATCAGTCAAGATATCAGGAGACATATTACATTGGACAAGTCCATTGTCTGGGATCTCTCCAAAATGTTCAAGTGCAATGATGTCAGTTTGAAGACTCAGGTAAGCCTGATTCAGGCCACTTTTTTCCATCCCTTACATGGAGAAATGATGAAAGTTATGTAAATATTAAAGTCTTTCATTCATAGGGTTACTATGAGTTGTCTAAAACTTGATGGTACTTAACAACAACAACAACAACGAGAATGATCGTTGGTCCTAGTGGATAGAAAGTGATGTTACCAAGTCAAAGGTGAGTGATTTTAGTATGCGGCCCAAAGGCCAATTTTAATTGTTTTTGGTCAAACATTCTTCTAAGGGGCATAGCGCTGGTCTGTTCAGAGGTAACTCGTGGTTGCTGTGATACTGAACATTGTGAAACTGACATATCCAATGCGATAATGGTTACCCATGGTGGACAGTGTTTGGTGGAGTTCCCTGATTAAAACAGGCTTAAAAGCAAGAGTGGCATCCACTTCCAAAATAACTTGCCTCCGGAAATTCTATGAACTTGGAGAAACTATAAAAGTTATGCAAGTCTTCAGGTCTTTCATTCATAGGGTCGCTATGAGCTGTCTATAAGTTGATGGCACTTAACAACAACAACAACAAATATATTAATCCTGTATAATAATTTCTTAAGGATTAGTACTATGGGTATGTGTTTTAATCCCAATGCCCACGGGTCAAATCAACCAGCTGCTCCATGGGAGAGAGCGAGCAGTCTCCTCCCATGAAATTTATGGTCTTTGAAATCCTGCTGGATGTTCAACTATGAATTGGTCCCAACTTGACGGCATACAACCACAACAATAATATAGATAGATATTGCACTCAATAGAAAGAGAAAGATAAAGATTAATATAGATATAAGCATTACGCTCTCTCTCTTCTCTAATTTTATATATATGAAGAGAGGAGACAGAGTGCGAGCACATGTGTGCATGCTCTGGTGCCCTAATGGCAAATACACACACACACACACACACACACACACACACACCCACACACACACACATTATGTTGTTATTGTGTCAGTTATTTGCCGTTGAGTAACCCGCAACTCATAGTTACCCTATGTACAACAGCTCTAAACCCTGCTCTATACTGTGCCAGTCTTATTGTCTCTGACACACCTACCCCCATTATTCCAGTCATTGAATCAGTCTACCTCATAGAGTATCTTCCTCTCCTGCACTGGTCTCTCTACCCTCCCAAGCATGACGTCCCTCTCCAAGGACAGGTCCCTCCTTGCAACATGACCAAAGTATGTCAGATGAAGCTTCAGAATCCTTG
>NW_006399908.1:4521838-4528095 GCF_000299155.1 Elephantulus edwardii | reverse complement strand
CATATACATTAATAAAAATCTGCATCTATGGTTGTTTATCAAGATGGAGCTGATTTATAGCTCATCATTCAGGCAGTAATTTACAGTACAAGGACACTATCAATAGTTTCCCACAGATCAGGCCTCTGGCAGATCAAAACCTTGCACCTTTGACTTGTTAGTGAACCTCCCTACAATAGAATTGAAACTGACCCATAGCTGACCATTTAGAGGGATTTGGGAGGCAGAAAATCACATGAGAGAAGGTTGTACATACTTCTTGTAAAAAGAGGAAGTAGTGAAGGCCATAACCGACTTTTACTAACTTCACAAAGGAAAACTGTCCAGGTCAACAAAGTCAATGAGGCAAAACTATTTCCCACGAAATCAGACATGTCCCCCTGTGCTCCTGCACCTGTTTCTACCTATCCCAACACTAATCTTATGGCTACTGTGTCCAAAACTCAATGTGTTAGCTTATAGACCACACAGAACCATACTGGGAAGTCAAAAGGCTATAATTCATGCTAATAGAATCACTCAGGGCAACAAAATGTGCTCACAGGGACATAAACTTTGAGCCTTGAGGACAGTTTAGGCTCTCAGTCTTGCTAATTTTGGCTTCCATCAAACCCTCAGTCTTCCAAAAAGCTTGGGCAGAGGCTTTTAGCTCAGGTTCCTCGGTGCGTAGCAGTCCTAAGGTCAGCTCTGTCTCGTATCAGGTCTCTGATCTTCTTTTCAGCCACTGTTTCTGCTGCTGTAAGTCTCCCTGGTACTGCTGCTTTAAGTCTAGCTGGTACACGATTCTCTGTTCCTGAAAAGCACTCTCTACATGTTTCCTTCTCCTTTTCCGGTAGATAGATTTTCCCAATTCTGCTGCTGGATCTGCTCAATTTAACAGTGAGACTAGCCAATCCCTTTGTGGATAGGCTAAGGCATCCTATTCATATATTCATGCCAATCCACGTGACAAAGTACCTTAATGGATAAGGAAGTTATTTTGAACAATAAGCTCTCAACAAGACACTTTCCCTGTGAAGCAGCTGATGGGTTAAAGCTGAATACCTTGGTATAGTATAATTTGGGCATAATTTCTTACTACTCGGTCCCTATGTTGTTGCTGTTAAGTGACTGCAACTCACAAAATGATCCTATGTACAATAGCTATGAACCTTATATATTATATATTCATAGCTATGTAAAATAGCTATGAATCCTGAGCCAGTCTCACTAACTCAGACACACCTAATCCCATTGCCCCAGTTACCATGTCAATCCATTTGAAGTTTACTTCTCCTGAACTCCCCCTCCACCCTTACAAGCCTGGTGTCCTCCCAAGACTGGTCCCTCCTGGCCATGTGTCCAAAGTATGTGAAAGAGAGCTTCAAAATCTTTGTCTGCAGAGAGAAACTTGGGCCAGTCTCTGCAAAACAGAGCTATTTGTTCTCCTGGAAGTCCATGGTTTGTTAAATACTCTTCTCCAGCACACAACTCAAAGGTATCTATTTTTCTTCTGTCATCCTGAGTCATTATTCAGCACTCTGATGCATAGCAAATAATTAGGGCGACAATGGCATGGATCGGGCACACTTTAGTCTCTAGACAGGCATCATTGCTCTCTAGCACTTTGGAGAGATTCCTAACAGCAGACTTCCCCAATGCAATTTGTCTTTTGATTTCCTGACTGCTGGTGCCATAAGTTTCGATTGTGAAACCAAGCAAGCTTAAGTGATTAACAACCTCAATCTCTCTCCATCCATCATGGTTTTGCCTGTAGGTCCAGTGATGAGAATCTTCCTTCTTGATGTCAAGCTTCAATCCATATTGAAGACTACAACCCTTGATTTTCTGTACAAAATACTTCAGGTTCTTCTCAGTTTCAGCAAGTAAAGTTTCATCATCTGAATAATGCAGATTGTTAAAGAGTCTTCCTCCCATTCTGTTGCCATACTCCTCTTCCTAAAGTACAGCCTCTAAAATGATAAATTTCACCTATAGACTGAAAAAGTATGTGGATAAGACACATCCCTGACACACTCCCTTACTAATTTTGTTTCCTTGCTCTGTTCTGACAACTGCCTCCTAGTCCAAGTATAGGCTTCACATGAGCACAATCAAGTGTTCTGGGATCCCCATTCTTTTCAAGGTTAACCACAATTTGTTGTGATCTTTATGGTCAAATGCTTTTGCCCATCAACAAGACACAGATAGACATTCCTCTAGTACTCTTTGTCAATCTTGGTCAAGATTCATCTGACATTGGCGATAATGTCTCTAGTGTGATGGCCTCTTCTAAATCCAGTTTGTGTTTCTGGTAGTAATCTGTTAATGTATTGTTCCAGTTGATCTTGGATAATCATCAGCATAATTTTGCCTGTGCGTGGTATTAGTGATATTGTTCAATAATTTACACACTCTGTTGAGTTCATCCCTTTATTGGGCTAGGAATAAATATGGATTCAGTCAATTGACCAGGTAGTTGTCCTCCAGATTTCTTGGCATAACCTGATGAGTACATTTAGGGCAGCAACTTTTTTTTAAAATATATCAGTTGGTATTCATCAATTTCTAGTGTCTTTTTCCCCCCAATTTCTTCAGAGTACTTGGAACTTTCTCCTTCATCTCCATTAGTTCTTGATCATATGTTCTTTCTTGAGATTCTTCTGTGCCAGCCAGTTCCTTTTGGTAGAGAGACTCCTTCCATCTTTATTTAATGCTTCCTGCATCATTTAATATTCTATGCACAGAATCATTATGTATTGCAATTTGAGGTTTGAATTTGTTCTTCAGTTCCTTCAGCTTAAGAAATGTCATATGAGTTTGTCCCCTTTGATTTTCTGACTCTGGCTCTTTGCACATTTCATTATAATACTTTGTTTTGTCTTCCTGTACTGCCCTTTGGAATCTTCTGTTCAGCTCCTTAACTTCTTGATTTTTTCCTTTTGCTTTAGATTCTCGGTGCTCTAGTGCAATATTCAGAGTCTCTTCTGACATCCATCTCTTTTTTTTTGTCTTTGCAATTATATTTTGCATGGCTACTGGAGCATATTCTTGATATCCTCCCACAGCTCATACGGTCTTCATTCATTAGTATTCAAAGGCCTCGAACCTATTCATGAGATAATTTTTATATTAAGGTGGGATAAACTCAAGGTTGAATTTCGGTTCTTGTGGATTTGATTTAACTACAGCTAAAGAAGGTTAAATCAAATCCACAAGAACCGAAATTCAACCTTGAGTTTATCCCACCTTAGTATAAAAATTATCTCATGAATAGTTTAGCTGTAGTTTGAATTTGCACATGAGTAGGTGATGGACTGTTCCACAATCAGCAACTATCCTGTTTTCACAGCTGATATTGAGCATCTCCAATGATTCTTTGTACAGATGTAATCAATCTGATTTCTGTGCATACCATCAGGTGAAATCCATGGGTATTATTACTATTTATGTTTCTTACAAAAGGTATTTGCAATGAATAAAGCATTAATTGTACAGAATTCTATGATTCTATCTCCATCATCATTATTGTCACCAAGTCCATGTTTTCTAACTATTGACCCTTTTTCCCTGTTCCCAACTTTTGCATCCCCGTCAACCATTACTATTAATGAATCTTAGTTTCATTTTTGATGGATTTTTCGCTGCAAAAATTGGTAGGAATCTCTTATCTATTTCCTCCTCTTTGACACTGTTTGTTGGTGCATTTATTTGGATGATAGCGATGTTACTTACTGGACTTCCTTGTATGTTGTTGTTAAGTGCTGTCAAGTGGTAGACAGCTCATAGCAACCCTATAAAGGAAAGACTTGAACATTTGTATAACTTTCATTGTTTCTCCAAGTTCATATAGTTTCTAGAGGCAAGCTTTTTCAGAAGTGGATGCCCATCTTACTTTCAAGCCTGTTTTAATCAGGGAGTTCCACCAAACGTTGTCCATCATGGGTAATCATTATCACATTTGATACATCAGTGTCACAGTGTTTAGTACCACAGCAACCACGAGTTACCTCTGTACAAAAAATTGACATAACAGTGCTATACCACTTAGAAGAATATTTGACCAAAAACAATTAAAACCAGGCCTAAGGGCCGTAGATTAAAATCACCCACCTTTGGCTTGGTAGCATCATTTTCTATCCACTAGGGCAACAGAGCTCTCTCTTTATGGCTCACAGCAATTCTATGAATAACTGATCTAACCCTTGTCCTGTCCTACAATCCCCACAATCCAAGACACGCTCAAGCCCATTTCTGCATCCACTCCAAGACATATTTGTTTGTTCTTTTGGCGGTCCATGGGACGTTCAGTGCTCTTCTCAAATACCACAGCGCAAAGGCATCAATTCTTTTTCTGTAATCCATATTATTTTCTAACTTTCAGATGCATAGCAAGTAGTCAGAAAGACTATGGCCTGAATCAGAGGCATCTTAGTCCTCAAACTAACATCATTACTCCTCAATAATTTGAGAGGTCCCTAACAGCAGATTTTCCCGGTAAAATATGTCTCCTTATTTCCTGATTGCTGGTACCAAGGGTGTTAATTGTGGATCCAAATAAGATGGAGCTGTTGATAGTTTCAATTTCCTCTCCATCCATCATGAAACTGACTAGAAACATAATAAACCAATTATAGAGAGAATAATAAACTGTTTGATACTTGCTTAATCATAATTGAGATGAGAAGTGTCTTAGTTATCTAGTGCCATTATCACAAATTTATTTCATCATTTAGCAGCTATATTTTCTTTACTTTGGTATAGATGATTTCCATAAAAAAAAAAAGTGGAAAAATAAACCCAGTCCAATTCAGGGGAAAGATGGCAGTCTGCTTCTGTAACGGCTTGGAAATCTTATGAAGCAATTCTTCCTGTCCTGTAGATCACTCAGGAATCAGAATAAACACAACAGCAATGGGTTGTTTGTTTTTTCTCAGAGAGGTGAATATTATGAAATATAAAAATGAATGTAGCATTTTATAATGTGTCAAATTAATGTCTTGTTCATTCAGAAAAGGTGCAGACCAATATAAAGGCATAATCCTACATTTATGTGAAACATTACGTGTATGCATTGGGCAATACCAGTAAATTTACATATTAAACTTCTAGCAAATGGAACTGGAGAGGCATAGAGATGTCTTAGATTTTAAATTAAATAACGTGTTGTTAGTTTGTACCATTGAGTTGCCATCACTCATAGTGACCCTAAGTGCAGTAACTCTGACCCCTGCTCTATCCTAAGCCAATATCATTGTCACCAGCATACTATTATCCCAGCCACCATGTCAATCCATCTCATCCAGGGTCTTCCTCTTCTGCACTGTCACTCCACCCTTCCAAGCATGATGACATTCTCCAAGGACTGGTTCCTCCTGGCAAGATTACCAAAACATGTGGGGCGGAGCATCAAAACCCTTGTCTCCAAAGAGCAGCTTGATTTCACCCTCTCCTGAACAGACCTGTCTTCTCTCTTGACAGCCCATAGTATGTTCCATACTATTTTCCAGCACCACAACTCAAACAATACTTCTTCTTTCATCCTTAGTCATTGTCCAACACTCTGATGCATAGCAAGTAACTGGGAAAATCATAGCCTGTATCAGGAGCCCTTAATATTTAAGTTATTAAACCACTTAAATTTATCTAAAATGTTATAAGAGAACTGTTTGCTTGCAGATTGAAAAGAAATAATTGGCTTAAATAGTGGATGATGGTGATAAGTAGGTGGCCAGGAAGCTAACAATTACATTTCAAAAATGAGCAATTTTGGCTACTGAAGTAATCTATATTCTTGGTAAATAAAGTACAGAAGCAAATAGAAAAAAATAAAGGTCACTTTCAATCCCAACCCTCAGAGATAATCACTGTTAAAATTTTACTTACTTCCAGTAAGATTTTTTTTAAATTGAATTATCTAATTACAATAATCATCTTACACAGGTCTTGGGTCAGTTACTTGTATCACTATAAAGTTTCTGATCTTCATTTTCATCTCTTTTTTTACCTTTTGTTATTTGTGTGCATTTCATTGCAAGCCTTTTTAGCATAATCTCAAAGAAATAAATGCATAAACTGAGGTAATCTATCTCTTGGCTTAAAACCAAAAGAGGAAGCTGAGAGGAAGAAATCAGTGGGAGAAGGGCAGCTGTGGTTGGAGTGGTGCTCAGTTCACCTGCTCAAAAGAAAGGTAAAGACTAGAGAAAGAAGAGAGGTGAGGCTAGTTGCTTATATAATGCTGAGAAAGAAAGCTAGTGGGTATATCTATATATCTATAT
>NW_006399908.1:4485967-4521557 GCF_000299155.1 Elephantulus edwardii | reverse complement strand
CAAATCTAAGGCAGAAGCAAAGTGATATGCAAACTGACCTTCAGGGCAAGGCTCTAGATGCTAGTGGTCTTTTCCAGCAGCCGGAAGGTAAGGCTGAAATCAGGGAGACCTCCTGAAGTCCTAGGTGCTCAGGCCAGCTGCGGCCCATCTAACACCATGCCACCTCACCACTTCAGTTTAGCAGGTAGCAACACTGACATAAAAGCATTGTGGATGGTGCTTTGAGTCAGGGGATTTACCCAGCTGGCACATGTAATGTACAGTATGGAAATCTCCCCACCCTCACATCATCTCTGCACAACCATGCCCTCCCTAACCACTTGAAAAGACTATAAATAGCTGCCCTCTTGCCTTGCTTTTCAAAATAATAATTGCATTTAAATTTGTGTTGTGAGACATATTTATATTACAACCAAAGTTTGCAAGTCTACACACACTATATACACATCAGGTAACTACAGGCCAACAATGGGGAACTCTGGTGGCCTGGCCAGTGAGGAGTTGCCCTGCCAACCCAAGGACAGGTGGTTCCAATCCAACAGCTACTCCGTGGCAGAAAGACGGACACTCTCCTCTTGTGTGTGTGTGTTGTTGTTAGGTGCCGTTGAGTCTAGTACAACTCACAGTGACCCTGTGAACAGCCATTCTGAAACTTGCCCTATCCTTCACCATCCTCATCACCCGAGACACTACAGCCCATTGCTGAAGTCACGTGCAATCATGAGGGGGTCTTCTTCTCCTTCATTGACCTTCTACCTTTCTAAGCAGGATGTCCCTTTCCAAGGAATAGCCTTACCCAGCTAGCTACATGTCCATAGTATGAAATATGAAGATTAGTCATCCCTGCCTCCAAGGAACACGTTGGATGAACCCTTGCCAGGACATATCTATTTTTTGGTAGACCATAAGATATTCAGTACTCTTCTCCAGCACCTCAATTCAGAAGTATCAGTTCTTCCTTATTCATTGTCCTGCTCTCTAATGCATAGCAAGTGATTGGAAAGACCATGGCCTGTACAAACACACCTTAGTCTTAAAACTGACATCATTGAAGTTCAGTATTTTGACTGCAGACGAGTCCAACATAATACCTCTCCTAATTTTTTGACTAATTTCCTGAAATCTTGAATTTCCTGATTTGATTGACTTTTCCAGTGTAATTGTTTTGTTGTTGTTGTTGTGTGCCATCGAGTCACATAACTCATAGTGACCCTATGTACAACAGCCCTAAACTCCACTCTGTTCTGTGCCAATCGCACCGTCTCTGACACTCCCATCCCAATTATCCCAGTCACTGACTCAATCCACCTCATAGAGGGCCTTCCTCTCCTGTGCTGTCCCTCCACCCTCCCAAGCATGATGTCCCTCTCCAAGGACCGGTCTCTCCTCACAACATGTCCAAAGTATGTTAGACAGAGCCTCAGAATCCTTGCCTCCAAGGAGCCACCCGGTTTAACCCTTTCCAGGACAAATCTGTTTGTTTTCCTAGCAGTCCATGGTATTCTTAATACTCTTCTCCAGCACCACAGCTCAAAGGCATCAATTCTCCTTCTATTCTCTTTGGTCATTGTTCAACTCTCTGATGCATAACAAGTGATTTCGAAGACCATAGCCTGTATCAGACGCACCTTAGTCTCCAGGGAGACGCCATTCCAAAAGTTGATTGAAGATGTGGATGATATCATCTTACTTGGATCCATGATCAACACCCTTGTTACTAGCAAACAAGAAATCAAAAGACAAGTTGCATTGGGATAGTTTGTTGTCAAGGACCTCTCCTAAATCCTAAAGAACAATGGAATCAGTTTAACGGCTTTTCAATCACTTGCTAGATATCTAAGAGCTGAACAATGCATAAAGATGACAAAAATCAGATTATTTTGAGTTGGCATGTTGGAGAAGAGTACTGAATATCTCATGGACTGAGGAAAGACGAACAGATATGTCTTGGAGAGAGTGTAGCAAGATATTACTTGGAGGAAAGGATGATGAAGCTTCATCTTTTATATTGTGGTATTACTTGCAAAGGGACATCATGCTTGGAAAGTTGAAGGGTCAGTGAAGGAGAGGAAGATCCTCAACCAGATGAATTGACATAGTGACTACAACAATGGGTCAGAGTTGATAAGGATAATATAGGGTAGGACAAGGTTTATATCTGTTCTTCATAGGGTCCCTATGAGTCTTATTCTACTCTCTAGCACTTAACAACAATAATTCATTAGTTTCCAGATGCATACAAAGAAATTAAAATATAATGACTTGAGCAATCTTTAAACTGATAACCTTGGATTTAGCACTTTAAAGAGACCTTTGGCATTTAATTTTACCAGTATGCAGGTGACAGAGCCTTATTAGCTGAAACTGAGGTGGACCTGAGCGATTACTGCAGAAGGTCAAGAACTGTAATCTTTGATATGGATTGAAGCTCAACATCAAGAAGACAGAGATTTTTACCTCTAGGCCAAGTGGCAGAACCACGATAGATGGAGAAGAGATTGAGGTTAACAGTTACAGCTTGCTTGGTTCCACAACTAACACTCTTAGCACCAGTAGTCAGGAAATCAAAAGACAAATTGCATTACATAAATCTGGTGTCAGGGACCTTTCCAGAGTACTGAGAAGCAATGGTGTCAGTCTAGGGACTAGTGGTACAAGTGCTTAATGGTCTTCCCAGTTACTTGCTTTGCATTAGAGAGCTGGACAATGACTAAGGATGACAGAAGAAGAAATGATGCCCTTGAATTGTGGTGCTGAAACAGGGTCTTGAACATACCATAGGCTGGCAAGAATACAAACAGGTCTGTCTAGGAGAGAGTGAAACCAAGTTTCTCCTTGGAGACTGGGATTTTGAAGCTCTGTCTCACATACTTTGGGCACGTGGCCAGGAGGCACCAGTCCTTGGAGAAGAACATCATGCTTGGAAGATGGAGGGACAGTGCAGGAAAGGAAGACCCCAGATGAGATGGATTAACACAGTAACTGAGGCAATAGGGGTAGGTGTGTCGGTATCAACAAGACTGGCTCAGGACAGGGCAGGCTTCAGAGATGCTATACATAGGGTCGCTAACAAGTCACAGGCTAATTGAAGGCACATAACAACAATAATACTACATCTTGTAATTTCTTGGCTACTGTTACCATTGATATTACTTGTGGATCTTAGTAAATCGAAATTATTGACAACTCAACATTAGTCCAGTGTAAGGAATTTTTGCTTGTTTATTTTCTTGATGTTGAGGTATAACTCATTTTGAAAGCTGTAGTCTTTAATTTTCTTTAATAAATGTTTCAAGTCTTCTAAACGTTGTTCAAGTAAAATTGTATCATCTGCATGACATAGAATAGGTTGTTGATAGTCTTCCTCCAATATGATGTCACATTCTTCTTTTTTGTACCTTCTTTACTTATTTGCTCAGTATAACTATTGACTAGGAGTGGTGAAAATGTAAAAGTTTGATGCACATTTTAATTATTTTAAACCATAAACAAAAAAAAGATGTTTTAAACCAGCAAATATAACTTATAAATAATTGAAATGCCAATAAAATAGAAAAAATAGATAATATTTTATTCTGTAGGTAATCTATGTGCAGAACAGATTATCTGGGAGGTTGGGCTCTGTAATGAGAAACGTGGCATCAAGCCTGAGGTAGACTCATCAACAATCTGTGTTATGCAGATGACACAACCCTGCTTGCTGAAACTGAGGAGGGCCTGAAGCACTTGCTGCGGAGGGTCAAGAACTGCAGCCTTCAGTATAGATTGAAATTCAACATGAAGAAAACAAAGGTTCTCACCACTGGGCCAATTGGCAGCATCATGATAGATGAGGAAGAGATTGAGATTGTTAACAGCTTTGATTTGCGTGGCTTTACAATCAATACTCTTGGTACCAGCAGGCAAGAAATTAAAAGACAAAATAATGCATTGGGAAGGCTGTTGTCAGAAGACCTCTCCAAAGTACTGAAAAACAATAATGTCAGTCTGGAGACTAAGATGTACCCGAGACAGGCCATCGACTTTACAATTACTTGCTATCTATCAGAAAACTGGACAATAACTAGGGATGATAGAAGGAGAACAGATGCCTTTGAGCTGTGGTGCTAGAGAAGAGTATTGAATATATCATGGACTGACTGTTAAGAGAACCAACAAGTTCTTCCTGGAGAGGATAAAGCCAGGCTGCTCTTTGGAGGCCCTTCTGAAGTTTCGTCTAACATACTTTGGACATGTTAAAAGGCAGGATCAATCCTTAGAGAGGGACGTCATGCTTGGGAGGGTGGAAGGACAGCGTAGGAGAGGAAGACCCTCTATGAGGTGGATTGATTCAGTGACTAGGGTAATGGAGGTAGGTGTGTCAGAGACATTAAGATTGGCACAGGATAGAGCAGGGTTTAGGACTGTTGTACACAGGGTCTCTATGAGTCGCAGGCGACTTGACGGCACATAGCAACAGCAACAGGTATTAGAAATGCATATGAGGATAAAAGCAAGAAATTGTTTTTCTTGATAGTTGAAATAGAAGGCAATAGTCATAGACTATGTGTGTTTCTTTTAATATGAAAATGCATATATTTTGAAATTTTGGATTAGAGATAGTTCAAAGAACAAAATGGAGAGAAATATGTTCCTTTGCCACACTGCTGTTATATTTGAAGTACCTAAATTTGGCAGAAAATTACTATCTCTATAATTAAGTAAAATATAGAAGTATACTGTCAAGTCTAGATATTGGCATATGTGAGAAATCTAGAGTTTCTATGTAAAAATAATTTTCAACCTTAACTTAGTGGAATTTCCTTTTCAAATGCCTTCTCAATAACTATTGGAAGTTAGTATGCTAAAATTAAAAGAGATCTCAAAATAAACAATAATCATCCAACAATTTTTCATTAAGATTCAATATGTTTAATTTTGCAACCACATATCAAGGACAATTTGCTTAGATCAATAACTTCTGCCATCTTTTAAAAGCCTATTGTGCTTTTATTATGTTTTTATGTAATTACAGTTTTCCTAGAATCTATTTATGGATGACTTGTGATCTTTTTTAGAGATGGTGAGTTCCATGTTTTTTTTAAATCCAAAAGTATTTTTATGGTTATGTTGTATTTAAGAGTATTTCTTTCATAGGAAATCATCATAATCTGAAGCATGGTAAACCACTTCTTTAAATGCAATGCTTAAATTATGGAACATGCTCTTAGAGACCTATCCGTAACAAAAAACACTAAATATAAGTATCAAAATAAATAGGAAGTATGTTAGAACTTTATGTCAATAAACATTTTTCATATATATAAAATCAAACACAGTTCAATGAAATTTAGACTCAGTACATGTCCCCTCCCTTGTTAGTTTTCTTAAATATCAGCAGTTTTTATTCCTCCAACATGTATTCAATTACAAGGGAATAAATTTTTAAAATTTCTCTGCTTCCGTTACCATGTGTTTAGCAATACCAGCATGTCTCTGAATTCAGTATTGCATGATTTAACTTTCCTAACAGTCTTTGTAATGGAAAGGGTGGCAGGTCAGAAGTCTTACTCGGTTGTGAGTTGAATAATCCAAAAGTCATCAAATTAAACTCAAATCGTAGTGACCCAGTGTATTGCTATTTTACTCTGCAATATCAAGGCTATGTAATTCAAATCCATCAATTGCTCTGTGGGAGAAGATGGACAACCTCCCTTCACGCAAATTGTTACCCTTTTCGAGTACCTTCGAATTAGGACTGACGTATAGTTGACCCTCCAGTGGATTTTCAGAGGCAGTTAATCGCAGGAGAGGGGACTGCCTATCTCTCTTCCACACTGCTGGAGGGTCAACTATAGATGAGTTCCTACTCACCAACCAGCACACAACACAAGCTTTATGAAAGTCAATTGCTTTTATCCACTCCACTGCTGAGGGCTTCCAACGCCTAACCTTTATGTGTGCACTGTAGTCTGTTGTTGAGTACAAATGAGACGGAACCGACTCATAGGTGACCATCCTGTGGGTTTTCAGAGGCAGTTGATTACACAGGAGAAGATTGGCCACACTTCTATCAAACTACTGTTTGGAGGCAAGGATGTTGACATGCCCTCTCATATACTTTTCTCATGTTGGAGAAGGACATCACGCTTGGGAGGGTAGATTGACACAGTAACTGAGGTAACAGGGATGTGTTGGAGACAGTGAGACAGCCTCAGAACAGGCCAGATTGTAAAGCTGTTGTATACGGGGGGGGTCTCTTATGAATCCCAGGAGACTCTGGCAAATCAACCTATGAGGGTAGAGCACATTTGACATCATAGGAATCAGCTTTGAATAGCTGACACTGTGATGGAAACTGCTCCTCTTTGTGAAGTTAATGCAGTCACACTATGTTAATATGGAAATTTTATAAGGAATTTAAAATATACCATTCTACTGAGTGGAAGAGATCTATATTTGTTCCCATTCCAAAGAAAGGTGACCCAACTGAATGTGCAAACTACAGAACAGTGTCACTGATTTCACATGCAAGCAAGATTCTACTGAAGATTATCCAAAAACGATTAGAACAGCACATCAGCAGAGAACTGCCGGAAGTCCAGGCTGGGTTTAAAAGGGGTCGTGGTACTAGGGATATTGTTGCTGATGTTAGATGGATCTTGGCTGAAAGCAGAGAATACCAGAAGAATGTCTATCTTTGTTTCATTGATTATGCAAAGGCATTTGACTGTGTGGATCATAACAAACTGTGGCTGACTCTGAGAAGAATGGGAATCCCAGAACATTTAATTGTGCTAATGCGAAACCTATACTTGGATCAAGAGGCAGTAGTCAGAACAGAGCAGGGAAACACTGCATGGTTCAAAATTGGGAAGGGTGTACGCCAGGGATGCATCCTGTCTCCATACCTTTCCAACATGTATGCAGAGCAGATTATCCGAGAGGCTGGGCTCTATGAGGAGAATTGTGGCATCAGGATTGGTGGAAGATCTATTAACAGTCTGCGTTATGCAGATGACACAACCCTGCTTGCTGAAACTGAGGAGGACCTCATGCACTTGCTGCGAAGGGTCAAGGACTGCAGCCTTCAGTATGGACTGAGGCTCAATGTCAAGAAGACGAAGATTCTCACCACTGGACCAATTGGCAGCGTCAGGATGGATGGCAAAGAGATTGAGATTGTTCACAGCTTCAGTTTGCTCGGCTCCACAGTCCACACTCTTGGCACCAGCAGTCAGAAAATCAAAAAGCGTATCGTGATGGGAAAGTCTGCTGTTAGGGACCTCTCTAAAGTACTCAGGAGCAACGGTGTCTCTCTGGAGACTAAGGTGCGCCTGATACAGGCCATGGTCTTTGCAATCGCTTGTTATGCATCAGACAGTTGGATAATGACTAGGGAGGACAGAAGGAGAGTTGATGCCTTGGAGCTGTGGTGCTGGAGAAGGGTACTGAATGTACCATGGACTGCCAGGAAAAGAAACAGATTCATCTTGGAGAGGATTAAACCAAGCTACTCCTTGGAGGCAAGGATTCTGGGGCTTCGTCTGACATACTTTGGACATGTTGCCAGGAGGGACGGGTCCTTGGAGAGGGACATCATGCTTGGGAGGGTGGAGGGACAGTGCAGTAGGGGAAGACCCTCTATGAGATGAATTGATTCGGTGACTGGGGTAATCGGGATGGGTGTGTCAGAGGCGGTGCAGTTGGCGCAGGATAGAGCAGGGTTTAGGGCTGTTGTGCATAGGGTCGCTATGCGTCGCAAACTACTCGACGGCACATAACAGCAACAACAACAACTGAAAGCAAGCAACTATGTTATCTACATGTAATTTTATGTAAAAATTGTATTCAAAGCTCAATATCACATCATAAAGCCTTAATATTAAATTCTAATTTGTGTGAAGGAACTGAAACTATATGCAGGTGAGAGTTGCATTTTGTTTCCATCAATTTTAAAAGGCAAATTCTCTCAATGAAGTATTCTAAGACCTAATAGCAATGCCTTGAACTTTAATTCTTTCAACCAGACTTTAGAGAAATATGGATGAGAATCCTGAATCTTATCAGCAAAACACCTTTATGATAATGGCAGAGGGAATAAAACAGCATTGAATGAAACAGATGTATGTTCATTAAGGATTGTTTATTGGACTAATTCCATTAAAATGAATGATGTAAATTTTTTCTCTTTAAAATATATTGATCCTTCTTTTTTAAGTTTTTCACTCACCCTGTTCTCTCTCTTTGTTATACATAATGTTGTTGTTGTTGTTGTTAGGTGTTGTCTAGTTTCCTGAGATTCATAGTAACCTTGTGTACAATTGCCCCAGTGACTTTATCAGTCCCTCTCTTTGGAGGTCTTCCTATCCTAGCCTCCAAGGAGAAAATTAGTTTCACCTTCTCCAAGACAGACCTATTTGTATTCTTGATGGTCCATGGTATATTCAAGACTCTTCTTCAACATCACAACTCAAAGGCATCGATTCTTCTTCTGTAATCCTTAGTCACTATCCATCTCTCTCATGCATAGCAAGTAATTGCAAAGACAATGGCCTGGATCAGGTGCATCTTAGTCTCTAGACTGACATCACTGCTTCTCAGTACTTTGGAGAGGTCTCTGACAGCAGATTTTCCCAGTGCAATTCATCTTTTGATTTCCTGACTACTGGTGCCAAGTAAGCTGTAACTGTTAACAACCTCAATCTCTTCTCCATCCATCATAATGCTGCCAATTGGCTCAGTAATGAGAATCTTTGGCTTCTTGATGTTGAACGTCAATGCATATTGAAGACTACAGTCCTTGACCTTCTGTAGAAGCTCTTAAGGTCTTTCTCAGTTGAGTAAGCAAGGTTTTGTCATCTGCATAACGTAGGTTGTTGATGAGTCTTCCTCCACATTTCTTCTTATAAAGCCCAGCCTTCTGAATGATCTGTTCTGCATATAGATTGAAAAGGTATGGAGACAGGAAGCATCTTGGACTCCTTAATTTCCTGATTTTGAACCATGCAGTGTTTCCTTGCTCTTTTCTAAGGACTCCTTCCTCGTTCAAGTATTAGTTTTCTCATGAGCACAATCAAGTGTTCTGAGATTCTTATTTTCCTCAAGATTAACCAGATAAACCACAAATTTACCAAAGGTAAGAGCAATCTGTGTAATCCAGAGTCAAATGCCTTTGCATAGTTAATGAAGCACAGATAGACATTCCTCTGGTACTCTTTACTTTCTGCCAAGAGGCATCTGACATTAACGATAATGTCTCTAGTGCCACCAACCTCTTCTAAACCCACCTTTCACATCTAGCAGTTCTCTGTCAATGTACTGGTCCAGTCATTTTTGGATAATCTTTAACAGGATTTTGCTAGCATCTGATATGGGTGATATTGTTCAATAATTTCCACACTCTGTTGGGTCATATTTTTGGGGAATGGGAAATATGGATCTCTTCAAATGAGTTATCCTCCTGATTTCTTGGCACAACCTTATGAGCACATTCAGAGCAGCATCTGTTTGTTGAAATATGTCAGTTGGATTACATCAATTCCTCGGACCTTTTTTTCCCCCCCAAATCCTTCAGAGCAGCCTACACTTCCTCCTTCATCACCATCAGCTCCTGATCGTGGAATTCATGGAAATCATGTTTCTTGGAATTCTTCTGTGTCAGCTAATTGTTTTTGGGACAGTGACTGTGTATACTTCTTCATTCTTCTTTTACTGCTTTCTGGATCATTCAAAATTCTGCCCATCCTTCAGTATTGCAACTTGTGGCTTGAAATTGTTCTTTATTTCCTTCAGCTTAAAAATGTTGAGTGAGTTCAGCTCTTTTAATTTTTGGACTCCAGTTCTATGCATTTTGCATTATAACACTTTGCTTTGTCTTCTCAAGTTACCTTTTGAAAGCTTCTATTTAGCTCCTTAACTTCTTGGTTTCTTTGCTTTGACTTCTCGGTGCTCAGGTGCAATATTCAGAGTCCATTTTATTCTTCTCTCCTTACTCCTTCTTTGTCATGACATTTTGCTTTCTTCATGGATGGTATTCTTGATATCCTCCCACAGTTTATTTGGGTCTTTGGTCATTAGTGTTTAAGGCCTCAAACCTGTTCCTGAAATGGTTTTTTAAATTCAAGGAGAATAGACTCAAGATGAAATTTTGATTCCTGTGGATTTGATTGGACCTTCTTTACCTTTAATTTGAACTTGCATATGAGTAGTTGATGGTCTGTTCCACAAACAGCACCTGGCCTAGTTTTCACTGCTGATATTGAACTTCTCCCAACGATTCCTTCCAGATGTAATCAATCAGATTCCTGTGGATACCACCAGGTGAAATCAATGTGTATAATCTGCATTTATGTTTTTTATAAAAAAGTATTTGCAATGAATAAATCTGTGCAAAATTTTATCATTCTATTCCCAGCCTCATTTCTGTCACCAAGTCCATCTTTTCTGACTATTGATCCTTCCTTTGATTTGATACTTTTTTGCAGCTTAATACATTTTAATCAGTTATACTTTTCCTCTGGATTCCGTTCCATCCATATAAGCAGACTTTTCTCTACAAAACCATTTGCAAACTGTTGCAAATAATTCAGGGCTCATAAATGCTTTTTGCCTTTTTGGTCCCTTCACATGGGATCTTAATAGGTATTTGATAAGTTATTATTGATTTACTGAAGATCTGATTTAATTTGGTAGGAAAAAATTTGGTTCATTAAAAAAAAAATCCCTGAGAAATGAGTATATTATGTGGATTAGTAGATTCATTATGAATTTTTGTTGCTGTTCATACAGCATTCCTGGAGGTACTGCAGGTGCTGTAGAGTGGACAAAGCAAACTCCTCTTCCGTCTCCTAATCCCCCAAATCCATTGAATACTGTCCTATAACAGAGGATGTATAGGTGCTAAATTGAGAAGAACACCCACTCACTTGATCTCAGCCAAAATGCCAAGGAATGATTGCATTTTCAATGTGTACATTTGATCAAGAGGGACTAGCTACAAGCTTGCAAATTTCTGTCCTTTAAATCATTGAAAGGAAGGAACTCCGGGCTCTTCAGTTTAGCTTCAGCATTGTCAGTAAACTCCCTGGAGGCTTTCTGCAGAGGAAGTCGGGGTGGTCCCATTGGAATCCCAGAGACGAGAGTCATGATGGCTTTGGTCTGCAACACTCCAAAACCCAATTTGATCACAAAGCTTATAAATCTCTGGATACAAAACTGATAATTCAGAACAGAATAGTCCTTTTCAAAAGCTTCTAACATCTGGTTTGTCTTCTTCTCTGGGTAGTTGTGGGTACTGTCCACTGCTCCAGTCACTCCCATCACCATTACACTCATCAGTTGCTCATCTGCTCCAAAAAGGAATGCAAACTGCCTCTGACAATTCTGATCAACACACTGCCCAAAGTCTAAGAATTCTGTGTCACTGAATTTCAGCCCTTGGAAGGTGGGAGTCTTATCTGGAATTCCATCCAACAATTCCTCAGCTCGAATCTTCACTCCAGTCAAGGCAGGAACGTGGTAGTAATTAAATGGCAGTGTAGAAGCAGCTGCCACCACTTTCTTTAGGAAGCTAATCAGGGCGTCTTTGTTCCAAGGCTTGAGAAAGAAAGGCACAATGACAACAATGCCAGCAGCTCCTATGTCTGCTGCATGTTTGGCCAGTTCTTGTGACTCTTTCAAACTCATTGCTCCTACACGAAATCACCCCTGTGATCCAACTTGTTCTTCCCCTTGTCACCCACTCCTCTGCAATCTGGCAACGTTCTACGATGCTCAGGGCAGGCCTTCTCCTGCTGTGCCCTTGTGCAGTTCACAAAAATGTTCTTCACTCCTTGTTCCTCCACAAGATAGTCCACATATTGACCAATTACTGATAAGCTTGTCTCTCCATTCTCAGTCATTGGTGTGATGGTTGCAGCCATGAGTCCTTGCAGTTTTTTCTTCATCATGGCCGTTGTGCTGCTGTCTATGCTTGATGTAGACCAGTGTCTCAGAGGCTGGTGATCGATGGGCCTGGATCCTGAAGACCACGGAAACAGCTGACTGCCACGTTAGAGGTAGTGCCCCACCCCATGATTCAATTAAAAAAAATTCATTTCAAGGACAATCCTATTGGAGTATTATACTATGATAAACTCTAATATGAAGCTAGAAAAAAAGGAGGAAAGCTGTAAGGTAATAATATCTACTTTCCTATTACATTTTTCTCACATTTAGTGTTAGGAAAGGAGGAATAAAGAAATGGGAGGATCATTTGAAAAATATTTATAAGCATACTAAAGAAAAGACGCCCAGAAAGTCTAATCAACATAAAAAGAAGATTAAACCACTCAAGCTCAGGGTGAAGAAAATAGAAGATATGATTTAAAAAAAAATTAAAAACCCACAAAATTATAAACTACTATACCACACGCAAAGATGACACTATTATCTTACAAAATCGTTCAATCTAAAGTAAATGGTTTTTATATATGTATATATGGAGCTCTGGTGGCCTAGTAGTAAAAATCTGCACTGCAATCCCCAAAGCACACAGTTTGAATCCACCAGCTACCCCTTGAGTGAAGGATGAGCAATCTCCTCCCATGAGATTAACTGCCTCTGAAAACCTGCCTGAGTGTCAGCTACTGGTCAGTTCTGACCAAAAGGTAAACAACAAAACGCACACATATATAGATATAGAGAAGAGATGGAGAGGTATACAGATACCTTATATTTATATATAGCTATCTTATATTTTTATTTATGTACATATTCATGCCATATCTGTATGCATACATAATCATGCAGTCTAATTATTTGTCACATTTTTACAAATACTTTGTGGCTGCCCCCCACATGTACATGTTTGTAAGGCTCAGATGCATGAGGAATCAGTTAAGTAGAAGAAAGACAGTCACAGAGCAAAAGTGGTTTTCTCTTTACCCACTAACACTCAACCCAAGACTGTAAAGAAGAAACAAGGAATAAAGACATTCCTGAAAAACCAGGAACCAGGGGGAATTTTCACTCTGCATGCCTCCTTCTTTGCCTCAATCATTCTCTCGGCAAATACTTATTGATTGTCCATTCTTTGCCAGACAAGCTGGTAGGGGTTGGCGATCCAATAATAAGTATAATACAGTTCTGTCCATCAAAGAAATTATTGTCTAGGGGAAACAAAAATCAACAAATGATTCCAACACAACACATTAAATTATCCCAGCTGAATACTACATATTCACTAAAAGCAACTCAAAGTGCTGAGAGTACTTAGAATCAAGAAAGATTAAAAAAATATTAAAAAGATAAAAAATGTTACACGTTAAATTAAATTTTAATATCATCAAGATGACAAATGTTGTTAACTACCCTAAAGGGGCACTGCACAATAGCATGATAAATGGAGAAAGCATTGATACTGTTAATGGTTTTCTCTTGCTTAGATCCACAATCACCAGCCCTGGTACCAGTAGTCAGGTTATAAGGAGATGCATTGTTTGGGGTATGTTTGCTGTCAAGCACCTCTCCAAAATACTGAAGAGTAATGATGTCAATTTGAGAACTAAAGTGCACCTGATTCAGACCATGGTCTTTTCCATCAGTTGTTATGCATCTGAGGGCTCAACAATCAATAAGGATGACAGAAGAAAAAGTGATGCCTTTGAAGAAGAGTACTGAGTGTCCCATGCACTGCCAAAAGAAAGAACGAGTATGTCTTGGGAAAGGTGCAGCTGGAGTGCTCCTTGAAGGCAAAGATAGTGAAGCTTCACCTTTCACACCGTGTTGCCAGAAGGGGCTATTTCTTGGAAAAGGATATCATTATTGGAAGGGTGCAAGGTCGATGAGAGAAAGAGAGGAAAACCCTCATCAAGAAGGACTGACGCGGTGACTGCAGCAACGGCTCAGCTGTATTAGAGATGGTAAGGATGGCATGGGACAGAACAAGATTCAGATCTACTGTTCACAAAGCCGCTATGAGTTGCTCAACTCCAAAGCACCTAACAACAACATGCCTCTGGTCATAATCCATAAGAACGGAATTGTTTTTACCACCATGGACTGCCAGGAAAAGAAACAGATTCATCTTGGAGAGGATTAAACCAAGCTACTCCTTGGAGGCAAGGATTCTGGGGCTTCGTCTGCCATACTTTGGACATGTTGCCAGGAGGGACGGGTCCTTGGGGAGGGACATCATGCTTGGGAGGGTGGAGGGACAGCGCAGGAGGGGAAGACCCTCTTTGAGATGGATTGATTCGGTGACTGGGGTAATCGGGATGGGTGTGTCAGAGGCGGTGCAGTTGGTGCAGGATAGAGCAGGGTTTAGGGCTGTTGTGCATAGGGTCCCTATAAGTCGATAACGACTCGACGGCACATAACAACAACAACAACAATGAGATAAGATTCGTGTACGGTGTATCTTTAGTCATGCTCTTTTGAGATATTAAAAAAAAATTAAACACGCAATGCGAGAAGCCATGAAGAGGGGGGAAAGATAGCAGATGAAGGTTGTCCAGGAGCAGAGAATTTCAGAGGAGACCTACCAAACACAGAGAGAGAGAAAGAGAACCCGAGAGAAATGCCTAGAGCCATTTTAGAACCTAAAATGAGAAAATGAATTTCTGAGATATTCTACAACATCCTGGATCTTTGGATGCCCTATTCTTCTGTGGACTCTCTCACATTCATCCTTCCTCTTTCTCCAAATGCTTGCCCTAATTTTGTGTGTGTGTGCCCTGCAGTAATTTTCCATAAATAAATAAAATTTTTCTAAAATAATTCAGCTGACTCTGGCCATTCAGACTTACTCCTATGTTGCCTGATTCCTAAAACTTGTGCCTCAGCACAAAAAGTCTGATTAGAGACAATAGCATAAATAGATAGTGCATCCCTAGATAAAGGATCTCCAGTGGCATAGTCCATAATTTATCAATATACTAACTGATGTATTAGCAATTCTAATACACTAGAAGCCACTCTGAGAGGAATGTGGGATGTTTTGTTTCATATAGGTTCACGGTCTTGGAAACCCAGTGGAGAGTTGTTGAGTCCAACTCCATGGCACTAAACTTGGTTTTGGGTTTATACCAAGAGAAGTGAGAGATTAACAAGTAAATATTCAAAGGTGAGAGAGGTTAAAATAACCATTCTCTAGAGAGGACGCACCTCTAATAGTGACTGGTTCCCATTCCAAGATCCTTATTGGACAGGTGAGATGGGGCTAGTGAGTTTCTCTTCTGGTAGAGTGAATGAAAGCTGCTTCTTTATCGGGTTCCAACAGGCTAACCTTTCAGAACTTCTATAGATGAAGAGGACACAAGGATTTCCTTTAAGGACCATTTAATTAGAGATCCATTTAAAATTGCCCAGTGGGTCAGCACCGAGGGAACGACCTGGAAAGATTATAGAACTCTTAACATAGAGAATCTAGGTGACTGATTCTGAAAAGCTAAAACCTAGGAAGCAAACAATGAAGAAAAACAGAATTCAAACAATTAAGCTAAGTAGAATTAACTTCCAGGAAAGCACAATCATGGCACCTCTCAATCCATCGGAGAAAAAGTCAACTTCAGAGGTTTGTCCAGTCTACAGAATGTGCTGCCAGGAACCGAGTAAAAAAATTCCTCTCCCCTTTCTCTGCTTTCCTCTGTTTTCAGGGCCAGAAACTACATGGAGTAAAATGGGGAGAGAAAAACAACAAGGAAGATTAACAAATAAATGTTAATTTTTTTTTTCAAAAGGAGAAAGAATCATCAGGAGCCCGATGTGTGTCTACTGTCATTGTCTTATTGAAGCAATGTCTACTTGATCCATGAGGATTGGATCTTTGTTTAACTTAGTATTTACCACTGAAATGTAGTACTACCGTATAGATTTCTGTCCAGAAAAAAGATAGGGCCCAAAAGGTTCTAATTACAGGACAGCTGGCAGTGAGAGATTTAGGAGACTTCATATTTCTTTCCTAAGTGAACTTATTCTTTAAATGCTCTTAGAACAGTTTGTAATCCAACAGAATTGTCATTAGAGAGTTTTGACATGTGCTAACTTTATAACTATTTAAGTGCTCTTTTTTCAACTTTATTAGAAATTTTATTTGGATAGAGACTGCATTTCTCTGTCCCACTGTCAAATACCAGTTGCAGGAGAACCCAAGTCAAGAAATCGAGACAATTTCTTCTGTGGAACAGTGGGTGGGTTTGAACTGCTAACTTGACAGTTCACAGCAACACTTGACACACTGTGCCTCAGGCTCCTTGAAATATAGATTTCATATTTAAATTCATAAGCACTATTCATATTAGAAAGTCTATGAAATTATGCATTCATAGGAAAACAGAAAGCAAGATACAAAAGTAATCATTTTCATCAGGACAATTTATTCCAATTCCATTTCATCTACATGATACCAATAATGTATTTTTCCTGAGCAATTATAAAAGCAGATGGAATCTTATTATAGATTTTTTTTTTTGCATAGCAACAGTTAGATTAACTATGACAAAAATGAGATGACCTATAAAACCTGGCACAGTTTGTGCTATACAAGATGTTAACATTTTAACATACAAATCCCAGAAATTTAAATTAAACAAAATGTAGAACTATGAAGTAATAAATGAACTATGTTAAAGCACCCTTCATTAAATAGAAATGCAGGACAGCATGCAAAAAATTTAAAATGCTTAATTCAATTAAATGTAGTAATGTATAATAAGTTCATATTGTACACAATTTACTATTCACAAAGGAAGTAGTCCTGTAAACTAGCAACTGGTTGAGCATTGATCTGCTAATCAAACACTCAAGTGCTTAAAACCACCAACTACTATGGGGCAACACCCCCTTGCTATCTGCTTCAATAAAGATTTTAGCCCAGGAGACTCTCCGTCATATAACCTCACTTTGCCTTGGAACCTGTTTGAGAACATACAACAAGAATTGTCCCTAAAAATGAAGGCTGACAGCAAATGGTATTGATAAAACTAGACATTTATCTGAAAAAAGCTGAAGCAGCATCCACATCTCTCCTCACAGACAAAAATCAACTCTAGATAGATCTGAGATGTAGGGGTAAAGCCCAAAGCCATAAAGATCCTACAAGACAAAATGAGACCAAACTTAGAAGGACTAACAAATGATATAAACAAGCTCACAAATATACCCAAAGATGCACAACCAGGAGAGGACAAAATTAATGAAAGGGATATTCTAAAAGTTAAGTCCTTGTGTGCTTCAAAAACTTATTCCAATGGAGTGAAAAGGAACCTTACTGACTGGAAAAATATTTGACAATTACATCTCAGACAAAGGTGTCATAATGAAAGCTTACAGAATCCTACAGAGCCTCCACAAGGAAAGGACTGCAATCCACAAAATCACAAAATGGGCAAAAGACATAGACTTTTCACAATAAAGACATTTGGATGACCAACAAACATATGAAGAAATGTGTAAATTCACTGGCAATCAGAGTGATGCAAATCAAAACCATAAAGAGATACCATCTCACTTCAGTAGCAGTAGCAAAGTTTAACAACACAGTAAAATATGTGTTGGAAAGGATGTAGATTGGGATTATCATATACTTGTTGGTAGGATTGCAAAATAGTACAAGAACCCTGGACGGCAGTTTGTCATTTCCTTAAAAAGCTGAATATAGATATTCCATATCACCAAGTTATTGCACTGCTGGAAATATGTATCCTGAGGAAAATAGAACGGAGTCATGAATGGAGGTTTGTACACCTATGTTCTAAAGCAGCCTTATTCACAATAACAAGAAAATGGAGACAGCCCAAATGTCCATCAACAAAAGAATGAATTGAGAAATTGGGATGCATTCACAAAAAGGAATACCATGGAGAATCAAGAGAGTATTAGGCTGAGTGAGCTAATTCAGTCTCAGAAGGACAAATAAACCATAAGACAATTATTATAAAAACAGAAGGATAACTAGTAAAATGTGGATAAAAGAACAAAATGAGAAGGGGTGACAGAGGTGTAGAGGATGGGGAGAGGGAGGAGGAAAGGTAAAGGAATTAGGAACGGTAACACTCTTGGAACCAGCTGCCAGGAAATCAAGAGATAAATTGCATTGGGAAAGCTGGCTGTCAGGGACCTCTCCAGAGTACTGAAGAACAATAATGTCAGTCTGGAGACTAAGGTGTGCCTGATCTAGGCCATAGTCTTTGCAATTGCTTACAATGTGTCAGAGTTGGAAAATGACTAGGCATGATAGAAAGAGAACTGATACCTTTGAGCTGTAGTGTTGGAGAAGAGTTTTGAAGATACCATGGACTGCCAGGAGAACAAACAGGTTTATCTAGAGAAAATAAAACCAGCCTGCTCCCAGTAGGCTTTCTGAGGCTTTGTCTGACATACTTTGGGCATGTTATAAGGAGGGACCAGTCTTTGGAGAGAGACATCATGCTTGGGATGGTGGAAGGATCGAGAAAGAGAGGAAGACCCTTGATGAGATGGATTGTTAGGGGTAGGTGTGTCAGAGACAGTAAAGTTGGCACAGGATAGAGCAGATTTCAAGGCTGTTGTACAAAGGGTCACTATGAGTTACAGGTGACTTGACGGCACATGACAACAACAACAACAAAAACAATAATAGCCAGAGACAAATGATGATTTAGTTTATAAAACACAACATACATAAGTGATCATTTGAAATACAGTGCAGGAATGTGGCACACCATGTACATGAATGAAACATAGTGTATACAAATTTTGTATGCAAATAAATATAAAATAAAAATAAGCTTGGGGGAAAAGATGAAAGGTGAAATATAGAATCAGAAGTTCTAAAGAATCTTAACTAGTGGCTTTTTGGAAAAAAGGCTGAAACTGAGGAGGACCAGAAGCATTTGCTGCAAAAGGTCAAGGACTCAGCCTTCAATAAGAATTGAAGCTCAGTATCAAGAAGACAAAGATTCTCACCCCTGGGCCAATTGGCAGCATCAGGATGGATGGTGAAGAGATTGAGATCATAAACAGCTTTAGTTTGCTTGGTTTCACAAACAACACTCTTGGCACCATCAGCCAGGAAATAAAAAGACATTACCTTGGCAAATTCCGTCAAAGACTTCTCCAGAGTACTGAGGAGCAATGATGTCACTCTGGAGGCTAAAGTGTACCTGATACAGGCCATGATCTTTCCAATCACTAACTATACATCAGAGAGCTGGACAATGAATGACGAGGGATGATAGGAGAATTGATGCCTTTGAGTTGTGGTGCTGGAGAAGAGTATTGAATATACCATGGACTGCTAAGAGAGCGAGCAGGTTTGTCCTGGAGAGGGTGAAGCCAAACTGCTCCTTGGAGTCAAGGATTCTGAAGCTTTGTCTGACATACTTTGGACATGTTGCAAGGAGAGACCAGTCCTTTGTGAGGGACATCATGCTTGGGAGGATGGAGGGACAGCGCAGGACAGGAAGACTCTCGATGTGATGGATTGATTCAGTCACCTGGGTAATGGGGATAAGTGTCTAAACCAATAAAATTGGCACAGGATAGAGAAGGGTTTAGGGCTGTTATACATAAGTCACTATGAGTTCCAGGAGACCTGATGGCACATAACAACAACCACTTCCATTTTATCATTATGTCTATTGCAAATCATTGTGAGGAATAAATTTAGCAAAACAATGTATGTAAGATCCTGTGCCCATATTGTTGTTGTTGCTGTTGAATGTCTTCCATTCAAGCACAACTCATAGTGACTGTAAGAACGAAAGGCCTGAACCCTCTCTACAACTGTCGACATTTATCAAAGTTCTAGTAGCAAGAAGCTGTGCTACAATATCAAAGGCACATGGTTTGAGGCCATCAACTGCTACACGGGAGAAAAATAGGCATTCACCTCCCATGCAATTAACTGTCTCTGAAAACCTCTGGATGATCAGGTATGGATCGGTTCAGACTCTAAGGTACACAACAACCACTCAAATGGTGTGTGCCTATTTGAATGACTGTTAAAGCTTTGGTACTATACACATTTTCTCTTCTTGAAGAAGGAATTACAGAATTATGTGGATATTTTTCTGAAGTATATAACATACTACATTTGGAAGACACATTGTACCATCTTTGGAAAATCCTATGATGATTAACCCATGAAATAAAGAAGAAAATAACGAATCATAAATGAAGACCTCCCTGTTGCTTCTCTCGCTCACAGCTCCTGCTCTGTTCTGGGCAATAGACAGAAGACAGAAATGCAGATACAAGAAAGAGCCACGTGGGATAGCTTTTCTTCTCCTGGTATTCATTGCCAAAAGCCAGAGTTCCCAACAAGACACTTATTGTGTCTGAAGTCAGAGAGCTTTCAGAGTTGCAAACTTCAGGGAAGACATGCATGTCCTCCTCTTGTGTTTCCCTGACTCTACTAACCAGAAATAATAAAAGGTGAAATTCAGGGATCAAAGACCCACTACTGCAGAGATTCAGCCTTTCCAGGGTGACAAGGCAGCCTCTGGCAACGTCTAGCTCTGCACCTACTAACAGGGAGCACTGATGTCATCCAACTTGCAAACTGAAGCTTCTCCTGGAAAAGAATGCAGTGCAAAGGCAGTAAGCAGCTAAAAATCAGAAGTAGGAATAATAGCAACTTCCTACTACTTTAAGGAAATAGCTTGTTCTTAGAAAAGATATTTTAGAAAAGAAATAACATAAATTGGATTCAGATTATGCCATTTTGTTACAAGAAATACATTGTAGTTGTTCTAGTTAAAGGTGGTGGTGGTTGTTGTTAGATGCTCTTGAGTACAACTCATAGTAACCTTGTGAAGAGCCAACCTGGAATCTGCCCTATCCTGTTCTATCTTCATTATCCCTAACACACACAAAAGCCTGTTGCTGAAGTCACAGTGCCAATACATCTCCTTGGAGATCTTCTTCTTTTTCCCTGACCCTCAAACTTTCCTTGAATGATGTCCCTTTGTCATCCTTGCCTCCAAAGAGCACTCTGGCTACACCCTTTCTAGGACATAGTTCTTTGTTGTTTTGGCAGTCAGAAGGATATTCAGTACTCTTTTCTAACATCACAACTCAAAGGCATCAATTCTTCTTTTTTAAATCCTTATTCATTTTCCAGCTCTATAATGCAAAGCACGTGATTGAAAAGACAATGATCTGAATCAGGCACACCTCAGTCATCAAAATGACATCATTGCTCTTCAGTATTTCAGAGGTCTTTGGCAGTGGACTTGCCCAATGTCTCATTTCCTGACTGCTGGTACCAAGGATGTTGATTGTTGATCCAAGGAAGAGGAAACCATTCACAGCTTCAATCTTTTCTCGAGCTATCATAACGTTGACTGCTGGGCCTGTGGTAAGGATCTTTGTCTTCTTGACATTGACATGTAATCCATACAGAAGGCTCTAGTCCTTGATCTTCTGCAGTAACCATTTCATATCCTCACTTTCAGTAAAGTTGTGTCATCAGCATAACACAGCTTATTGAGGTAAACACACAACCATACGTAACTGACATGAAACAGTTTATAAGTAGATGATAACTTTGCACTAAAAATGTATTGCTTTTTGTCACCTATGTTCTTATGCAATCCTGAGAAATAGAATATCCTGAAAGTGGAAATACAAACTAATCTATCAGTTGATGAGTGAACACATTGCAGGTCATATATACTTGACTACACTTTAGGAGACAAGTAGTTTTTGTTACCTCCTCAAATGTGTATCCTGGTGTTGGGAAGCCTACCCTAAGGATTACAGCTAGCTTTCAGCGTTGGAGAATTAGACAAAACTGATCATATGTAAAGAAGCTAATCAACAATTTACGTTAAAATGTAACAGTAGCATACAGCTTCTATTTTTTTTCTTAACAATGTCATACGAAAATGATAAATACCAGCCTGCAGCTACTGTACTAATCAAGGTCCCAGAGAGTCAGGTTTATCTAAATATATCCGCATGCCCATGCATTTCTATTACAGTAACATTTACCCAGCTGGTGTCCATTATCTTAAGAGTTAAAGGGCATTTTTTCACACCCTTACAAAAAACAAAACAACACCCAGAATAAATTATGCTTTCAATACCCCAGCAATATATTCAAGATGCCCCAGGATAGCATTCAGATTGCAGACATTTGAAAGGACAGCCCTTGGACCTGAATTGAATATCCCTTGCCATCACAGCTGAGAACACAAAAGCTCCTGCTGTGAAACAGTAAGCAAGGATGTGAAATTTTCTTTCGCACAATCTTGGTGCTCAATATTTAAAAGAAGACATTTGTTTGATCCAACATTTGTTCACAGCTTTACCCATAACCCCGGGTATACAGAAGTTTAATTTTTTAAATGATAATTGTATGTCTGTTTTCTTCTGTAGAGTCAGAATCAACATAGGTGACCCTCCAGTTTGTTTTCTGAAGCTATAAATCATACAGAAGAGACTGCCTGCCCTTTTTTCTCCCACAGGGAACCTGGTGGCTGGTGAATTCGAACAGCGTAACTTTGTGTTGGCAGTATAATTCCTTGCCCATGAGGCCACCAGAGCTCTCTCTGTAATGATATCTTCTTTTCTTGTGCTATCGTTGTTGTTATGTATGGTTGAGTCTGAACCAACTCATAGCTGACCCACCAGTAGGTTTTCAGAGACAATCGTACTGGAGAAGAATGCCCATCTTTCTCCAGCCGAACAGCTGGTGCATTGGAACAGCATGTCTTTTGGGATGGAAGCTTAACTCCTTACCAATTGTAAATGAGAATAAAAACACAAAACAAAGCAAAAATAATTACCCTCATGTCAATTCTGACTCAGAGAGTTCCAAAGTTTATTAAATTCCATCAGGTTTTTAATGACTGATTTACCCCCCTTTTTTAAGAAATAAATTAGGGCGCTCTGGTGGACTAGTGGCAAGAAGCTACACTGCAATCACAGAAGTATGTGGTTCGAATCCACCAGATGCTCTGCTGGAGAAGGAGGGGAAATCTCCTCCTGTACCAGTCAGATCTGATTTGACAGTACACACACACACAAATTAATAAAACAAAATCTTAAAAAAAGAAATAAATTAGCAGGTCATTCATTTGAGATGCCTGCGGGTGCATTCAGACCTCCATTCATTCGTTAGTAAGCTAATGTGTAAAGATTTGCTCCTCTCATGATTCCATGAAAAAAATACAATAACTAAAAAAATTGCTTGTCTTTGTTTATTTTAACACAATATTGACTACACTTGTAATAACAACAAAACCCCAAATATATTAATTGATGTTCTATTTCACAGGCATTTGCATTTAAAATTATTTCAAAATACGACAAAGAGGTAAGAGTTATGAATTGGGTCAGAGTCTCACTTTATTAATGGGGAACAATCTATTGCATGTCATTTGGGGCATAAGGCCTCCACTTACCATGCAGAAATCTAAGTGATCTTGAAACTCTTTATGTAAAGACCTTATTTGGTATTGAAAGGTATTGAATTTGTTATAATTTGCAAACATAGCAACAATACTCTATCTCAAAAATGACAATGTTTATTTCTTTTCCTTACACTTTGTCTTCAAAAATAGGAAAGTTATACATCTGATAAAACAAAATTTCTTTTTACAATTCAATTTTAACATAATACCTGAGTATTTTGTGAGCTTTAGTGGCCTAGTGGCCAAGGAGTTTGAGGTTAACTCAAAGGCTAGTGGGTTATATCTCAGCTGCTCCACAGGAGAAAGACGAGCTGTCTCCTCCCTTGTGATTTTAGAGTCTCTGAAATCCACTGAATGGTCAGCTTTTAGCCCATCCAAATCAACAGCATGCTACAACCAAGAATATTTTCAGATCACTTTTATGGTACATGTTGTTGTTGTTATCATACACCATCAAGCAGGAACGGGCCCATAGCTGACCCTCTGGCAGGTTCTCAGGGGTAGTTAATCACATGGGAGGAGATTGCCCATCTTTCTCCCACACAGAAGCTGGTGGATTCGAACTGCATGCCCTCAGGATTGCAGCACAGCTTCTTAAGCAGTAGGCCACCAGAGCTTAATACACATACATAATCGACTAATAATCTCATGCTATCAGTGTGTGTGTTCATATACTTTATATGCTAGACTACAGTCAGATGTTGGAATTTCATACATATTGACACAGTGAAGAATAGAGCCTGCCAGTCCTATATTTCATATAGCAGAATACAGTATTTAAAGCTGTGATTCAACTCAGTGTCAAAACAGTTTTTTTATTCAGACATGATACAAATATGTCTTGTTCCCAAGACCTACCATTTGATTGTGAGCTACAAACTTGCAATATGTAATGTCTAAGCTGTCTGCATTTGAATGTAAAACACAATCAGAATAATTAACTGCATCAACCATATTAATTTGCAGCCCTAGTAGGAACTGTAAATTCAGAGGAAAGCAATCAATTCACTAAGGAAATAATGTTGATCTCTTAGCCTCATATCATATTCACTCTGAAATTATTCCACTGCTATCAATCAGGGAGAGAAAAATAGTTTATGAAGCAACAGAAACCCATCAACCACTCGTAAATAGAAGCAATCTTTGCATATGCTTTTCTAGAAATAATATGCTGAGGTATTGAAGAGCAAGAAAACATTGAGCCACCACGATGCATGTTTCCCAGTGCAGGAAATGGACTGAAATTTTTCTTTTGAATTTCTCCCCATTTATGCCAAAGAGCACAAAAGACAAGTTCACATTTTTGTTATGTGCCATCAAGTCACCTGTGACTCATAGTGACCCTGTGTACAACAGCCCCAAACCCTGCTCTATCTTGTGCCAATCTTATTATCTCTGACACCCCCACTCCCACTACCTCAGTCATTAAATCAATCCATTTCACTGAGGGTCTTCCTCTCTTGAGTGGTCCTTCCGCCGTCACAAGCCTGATGTCCCTCTCTGAGGACTTTTTCCTCCTTTCAACATGTCCAAATTATATCACACAAAACTTCCGAATCCTTGCCTTCCAGGAGCAACCTGGTCTCACTCTCTCTAGGATGAACTCGTTTGTTCTCCTAGCAGTCCACGGGATATTCAACACTCTTCTCCAGCACCACAGCTCAATACATCATTTCTCCTTCTATCATCCCTAGTCATTGTCCAGCTTTCTGATGCACAGCAAGTATTTGCAAAGACTACTGCCTGAATCGGACACACCTTAGTCTGCAGACTGACATCATTGCTCTTCAGTACTTTGGCGAAGTCTCTGACAACAGACTTTCCTAATACAATTCATCTTTTAATTTCCTGGCTGCTGGAACCAAGAGTGTTGATTGTGAAGCCAAGCAAATGAAAGTTAACAATTTCAATCACTTCACCGTGTGTCATGATACTGCCAATAATCCCAACGGTGAGAATCTTTATTTTCTTGATGTGAGCTTCAATTCATACTGAAGGCTGCAGTCTTTGACCCTTTGCAGCAAGCACTTCAGGTTTTCAGCAAGCAGGGTTGTTTTATCTGAATAACGCAGATTGTTGATTATTCTTCAGTTTATAAAATGGTAAAAGAGAGACCACTATTTCTTCAGCCACAATGGCCCCCTCTGAGGGCCTATAGTCTTGCCCCTCTTCTATAACCATGGAAGATCTGTAAAGCTAGGTTCATCATTTTCTAGTGTAGACAAATAATTCATTTTTAGTACTGGTGGATTGGTGGTGTTCTGACAGAGGACGTGGCTTCACTGTCTTCCCATTAGATACAAGAGAGGAATCCACTTCATCCCGCCCTCTCCAGCAACCTACCTGTTAGGACTTCTCTGAGCAATTATGCTCAGCATTGCTTCTACATTGTTTTCAGTGGGCATCACCTTTAGCAGGAATCTGTGGTGTTAATTTCTCAGAGATGTGTTTTTGGGCTTTATAGGAAGTATGTCAAGTTTGGAGGAAACCAAGAATACTTGAAAAGAAATGTAATGATGATTATTTGTTAAATAGGACCTGAACCTAACATATAACCTATTTCTCAAAAACGGATGAAGGTGTTGAAGACTGAGGAAAGGTGTGGTTTTTCCCCCCCTCTGAGATTTTGAATTCTTATAAGAATATGGAGATGAAGGTGAGATGATTTAGTAATTTTGTGTGATATCCTGAAGATATAGAAGTTACTGAATATCTTTGCAGGTAGCACAAGGCTATAGTCATTTTACTCTGCCTTTATCATGACTCTTACACAATGAAATTAAGGAAAGGGTAACTGAGTATTAGACTTTTATTGAAACAGCCGTTAACTTTTTTCCAATCCCCAATTCACTTGATGGACACACAGATACCACACACAGGGAGGGAGAGGGAGAGGGAGAGGGAGAGAGCGAGGGAGGGAGAGAGAGAGAGAGAGAGAGAGAGAGAGAGAGAGAGAGAATATCTTTACATAACAAGGTTGCTAATAATTGACTGTATCAATTTTATAGCCAAAAATGTAAAACAAACAAGAAACCAACTTTAGAAAAATCTTTCTGATTTGTTACAAGATTGTTCATCCAGTAAATGGTATAGCCAAGGTGCATCTCCAGGTCTTTCTGATCTTAAAACTAGTGACAATAATCCCATTCAATAAACTAGAGTTTGAATATATAGAATATACTTTTCCAAAATGGGGGGGAAAGTATGAAAACAAAAGTATAAACACAAATTGATGTTATCATTTTGTTGGTGAAGATAAGCCAGCAATGATTTCTCTCATAATCACAGACTTCCACTTTGCTGACTCTCACTCCAAAAATTTTCCTGGGCAAAAGAAAACGTGTTTCCCTGGCTCCCAGCTGATGAATGCTCCTCTTGGGAGAGCAGTAGCAGCTGTCTGGAAGAAAACGGCCAGTATGTTAAAATGGCATCTCTGGCATTTTCATCCCTTCCAAGACAAGCACGCAGAAAACACAATTTCTACTTCTGGTTGAGGATTCTTTATCAATTCTAACAGAGGATATCAATGTACAGACTAAGGAAGTCCCATTACTCACATTTGCCATTAACTAACATAGACACAGTTGTTCAGAAGAACAAGACTCTAATGCCCCAGAGATGACCGGTAGATATGTTAGCAAGGAGTGGAAAGACAAGAGGCTAAGAATGCCCCCTTGAACTCCATGTCCAGGGTTTGTTTGACAGACATCCAAGAAACAATTGGTATAAGAAGATGACACCATCATAATATTGTTATAGTTGTGAGCCATTGAGTTAATTGCTGTTCATAGTTATCCATTGCAACAGTCTGTTTCCAACGCACCTACTCCTAATACCCCAGCTACTGTGCCAATCCATCTCCTACAGGGTCTTCCTCTTCTGTGCGGAGCCTCCACCCTTCCAAGCATGATGTCCTAGTCCCTCCTGGCAACATGCTCAAAGTACGTGAGATGGAGCTTCCGAAGGAAAACTTGGTTTCATCCTCTCCAAGACAGACCTATTTTTCTCTTGGCAGTCTATGAAATGCTAAACATTCTTCTCCAGCACCAAATTCAAAGGCATTGATTCTCCTCCTACCATCCTTAGTCACTGTCCAACTCTCTGATGCATAACAAATACCTGAGAAGACCACGGTTTGGATCAAGCACACCATGGATCACTCTCTAGACTGACATAATTGCTCTTCAGCACTCTGGAGAGGTCCTTGACAGCAGATTTACCTAATATAATTCATCTTTGGATTTCCTGAATACTGGTGTCAGGAGTGTTGATCGTGTAACCAAACAAGCTGAGACTGTTAACAATCTCAACCCCTTCTCCGTCTATCATGATCATAAGTAGCCCACTTTCATAATAGGATGTCACAAAATTTTCCAATTAGCTTCAAATTAAAGGAGGAGAAGAAGGAAGAAAAAGAAGCAAAAGCTTCTTACACTGATTTTAAGTAACAAATTGCAGGTGAGTTGAAAAGGAAGACAATATTTTAAATTTAAAAAGCACCAAATCTAGTGCTATCTTCATTTCTTCAGGCACGTTTCTTACAATGCCGATGTGCAAGCTTCATTATGTTGAAATAAAGATTGAAAAAATGTTGAAAAGTCCTATTTTTTCTCCCTCTCAATCTATTGTAAACCCCAAAACCAACCTTCATAGACTTGTTTCCCACTCTTAAGACAGAGTACATGGCCATAGGCTTTCTGAAGCTGCAAGTCTTTACAGAGGCAGGCTGCCTCATCCTCCTCTCACAGAGCCGCTTGGCAGATTTGAACCACCAATATTTTGGGCATCGTGCAAGCACTTTACCACTCTACTACCAAGACTCCCTCGAGGTGTTATAGAAAAGGTGGAATAATGTGTGCAAAAATATTGGTAAAATAATTCGTAAGCAATGAAGCTCTACAGAAAGGCTAGTATTTTGTACTCTATATTATCTACAAAAGACAAAAATATAATATCAAGGCCATAAAATAAATATTGAACTTATGTCTCTATTCTTACCAAAGACTCTCAGCAAATGTATAATCATCAGTCTCATGGCTAACAGGGCCTACTTGATATCCGACCAAATTCCTCAATAGTAAAGTTTTTATCCATTTTCTTTTTTTAATTCATTCTTTGTTATACATTTTTCTCCCTCCCATTTTCTAGTATTTTATTCTCTGTCAAATCACAAAATAAATTGCTATCATCATCTATACAAAATAATCTCAGGGTCTAGATTAATTTTATTAACCACTATGTGTTGTGCTGTCTGTTTTTGTTGTCAGGTGCCGTTGAGTTGAACACCGCACATAGTGACCCTATGAACAACAGATCTGAACCCTATACTATTCTGTGCTATCTTCACATTTTCTGACATATTAGAGCTCATTGCAGCAGACACTTTGTCAATCAACCTTCTACTTTTCTGAACATCAAGTCTCTCTCAAAGGAATAGCCTCTCTTAGCAACATGCATCAAGTATGTGAGGAGAAGCCTCATCATCTTTGTCTCCTACGAGCACCCTCCCCAAGACATTTTTGTTTGTTCTTTTGGCAATCCATTGGATGTCCAGTGCTCTTCTCCAACACCACAGCTCAAAGACATCAATTCTTTTTCTGTCATCCTTATTTATTGTCCAGCTCTCAAATGGATAGCAAGTGATTGGAAAGGCCATGGCCTGAGTCAGATGTACCTTAGTTCTTAAAATGACATCATTACTTCTCGAGGATTTGGAGAAGTCCTAGTTAACTATAGACTTTCCCACTGCAATACATCTCCTGATTTCCTGACTGCTGATATAAGGGGTGTTCATTGTATTGTCTAACCGAATCCATTTCTTAGCCTTTTCAATTCTTTTGAGATTAAGGCAATATTCCATTCTGTTTCTAATTCTCCTAATCCAAAATTAGAACTTCGTTTCTTTTCTGATTGTTACTAAAAGCCAAAGAGAAACTTGGATAATCTTTCTACAGCCCATCGTTTTTTATTAAATGAAGGTGAAATATGTTGCTTGTCCTGGTAATGAACAACATTGACACATTCCACAATGAAATGTGTATATGAACACACAACCTTTAAATATCCTGGGCTTCTGACCCTTCAGGATCTCAGTGGAGAAAGGGAGTCAACAGTACTGAAGAACAGAGAGGAGGCACTTGCCTCTGGTAATGATCTTGCTGGAGGTACGTGCATGCTTGGAGCACCATCCTCAGTTGTAGGATGAAGCATAGGCTCAGTTTCAAGCTTCATCTATTTTAATTTGCTTGTGCCTGATGGATAGTGTCTGATTCTTGCTTTTAGATTTTCCTCTTATTTTTTAGGCTTGTGCCTCCAAATTCTGCCTCCAGCTTCCAAATGTGTTTTTCTATGAACGTGACCTTGATTCTATCTTAAATTGATGTTCTTTGTGCTTCACGGAAGTCATGGTGGTGCAGTGGTTAAAGAACTTAGTTTCTAAACTGTAGGTTGGCAGTTTGAAACCATGAGCCGCACTCCACAAGAGAAAGATAACTCTATCTGCATCAATAATGATTATACAGATTTGGAAGACTTCAGGGAACTTCTGCTCTGTTATGTAGCTTAAAATGAGATGGAATCAGGTCAACAATGTAAAGCCTGCTTTTATTACTTACACTATGTTTCATGTTGTTCTCCATTTTTAATATTGGAAACAGTTTCTAAAATTTAATATGAGTGTCATTAATTCTCTTCTAAATTCAGGGAGCCCGAGTTCAGTCAATTGAAATCTTGACAGACTCTAGGAAAAACCGTAGCCTATTAGACCATTCAGAAACAAGCGAACAAAAAAACAGAGTCCGGCTATCTATTCTCTTTTTTCCGGATTTTTTCTTAAAACTTGTGACCTGGTGAGAGGTAAGGGAGCCAAATCTTATGATATGCATGCTGGAATATTGAGGGGAAATTATCCACCTCCCCTACCCTCAGTTCAGGTCTTCTCAACATGGCTTTTCAACTCTCCCCATCTGGTAGAATTTGGGCTGGCTGATGGCAACAAGTGAACAGGTCTTAGTTTTTTTAACCAATAGAATATGGGAGAATTGAGAGTGTGTCCAATCAGAGATTAGGTCTCAGGAGCTCTTATACACGTCAAGTATTTATGGTTATTGCACCATCATAAGAACAAGTGTGGACTAACCTAACAGAAGGAGAAAACTGTGGAGAAGAGAAGAGATTCCTTCTGACTGAGGCTGTCTTCAAATGACTGACCACTTAGCTCACTGACAATGATAATGACCCTCCTTCCATTGACTTTCTGAAGCTGAACATCTTAAAGTGGTAGAGACAGGCCATCTTTCCCCTGTGGAGTTGTTGGTGGATTCGAATGAGCAGAGATCTGAAATCCTTTGGTTAGGGACACAGTACTCTGTAGACACCACTACCAGAGCTCCTTTTTTATCTACTAGCTGATTGTAAATATATACGTGAAGCAGGAAGCCCAACAAAATAGCCAATCCCATCTACAGACTGATTAGAAATAGGAAAGCCAAAATAGATTGATACTCAACATCAAGAAAACAAAGTGCAACAACGAATGACTGGAAACACTAGGTCTCTGTAAACTTTCATTTAAATTAATTTAAAAAAAAAGAAAACAAAGATTCTCACCATTGAGCTTATTGGTAGCATCATAGAAGATGAGACTGAGATTGTTAACAGCTTTAGCTTGCTTGGCTTCACAATCAACACTATTGGTACCAGCAGCCAGGAAATTAAAAGGCAAATTGCATTGGGAAAGTCAGCTGTCCGAAACATCTCCAGTGTACTGAATCAGAGTAACAATGTCAGTCTGTAGATAAGATGTGCCTGAGTAAGGATGGCAATGGAACCTCCTTACCTCTGTAACTTGATTTGTGCCACTATTAGAACCTCTACTCGGAATATTATTGCTTTTTAATTTTTGACTCCTGTACTTTTAACTTGTTAGTTAACTTTCTGTCTTCTAGGCTGCAACATTTCCATGATACATCTTCAAGGATATGAACATGTACGGCTAAGCACAATTGATGACAGTGCATCTAAATTCCAAAATCAATCTCCATAATAGTCTGTGTCTCCTACTGCCAAAGGGGCCCTTTAGAGTAGTGAGAGAAGATATTCACCCTGAAACCCACAGCGTCTCTTTTCAGCAGGAAGTAGCTAAGAGAATACGCCATCCCCTTTTCCTTATGAATCAGGTGAAGTCTCTCTCAGGGAGGAGTGATAGGGAATGGCAAGGGACACACTGACAGAGGAGATTAATCAGAACTGGCTTTGACAAGCACTGTGGCAATTGGACACTTAAAACAGACATTGCGGGGGAGGAAAGAAGAACGAACTGGGGAGGAGGGTGGAGAAAACAGTGCAACAATGAATGAATGAAAACCCCAAATCTCTGTAAATGTTCATTACAAGTAATAAAATTTAATAATAAAAAAATTTGAAAGAAAAAAAAAAAAGAAAGCTGGACAGTACTAGGAATGATAGAAGGAGAATTGATGCCGTAGAGCTATGGTGCTGGAGAATATTGAATTATCATAGACTTCTGGGAGAACAAACAGGTTCAACTTAGAAAGGGTGAAACCAGGCTGCTCCTTGGAGGCAAGGATTCTAAACTTCCGTCTGATATTCTTTGGACATGTTGCAAAAAGGGACCAGTCCTTGGAGAGGGAGTCATGCTTGGTAGGTTGGGGGGATAGTGTAAGAGAGGAAGACCCTCCAAAGGATGACTCCAGTAATGGGAGTAGGTGTGTCAGAGACAATAAGGTTGGCTCAGAATAGAGGAGGCTTTAGGACTGTTGTACCTAGGTCACTGTGAGTCACAGGTGACTTGATGGCTCATAACAACAAGCGATTTTGGGGGATAGCTTGCTAAACCGCTCTATCTCAACAGTCACTAACTGAAACAACATTCTTCATTTAAGTAAACCAACAAGTTAAGTCTAAATATTAAATGAGTAAACTCATAAATGAGTAATACTGGAATAAAACTCACAGTCCCTTAGTTCAGCTGTCTGAAGTGTTTTCTTCAGTGAAAGTTAGAAAATCCAAGGGGTATGCCTGGGTCCCAATAAGCTACAGACACTTGTAAAATGCACCTCAGTACTTACTTTTCCCAGAGCTCAACTAACCTTTTCTTCTGTGTCCCTTTCTTCATCTTTGAAGCTCGCATGGAAATAGCTTCCAGAAATCAAGAATCTTTGCTAACTTCTCCTTTTTATGATTTCTACTTAGAAAAGTCTCTATAATCTTTTACTTTAAATTTGGGTGCAAACAAAATTCATATACACATTGTGTTTTACACATTCCTTCACCCATATTGTATTTCATACATTCATTCCCATGCTTTGTGTTATTTAAAATCAATCACCATTGATCTACTTGTATTAAAAAAGTGTATTTCATTTTACCTTCTTAGGTCTATTCTTTCCTACTTCACTTAGCTAATAATTCCGGATCCCATTACAAGCAGCAGTTGAAGGTCAGGAACTTTGGTAGCCTACTGGTAAGAATGTGCTGCAATCCCAAAGGCAAGTGGTTCCTATCTACCAGTTGTTCCCAAAGAGAATGATGGACAATCTCCTCCCATGTGATTACTGCCTCTGAAAACTCGCTGGAGGTCTGCTACAGGTCTGTTCCAACTCAATGGCACACAACAACATCTACAATAGTTAGGGAACCCTGGGGGCTCAGTGCTGAAGAGGAACACTGTAATCCCAAAGGCATGCAGCTCAAATCTATCAGCTGCTCCATGGGAAAAGGATGGACATTCTCATCCTGTGAGATTTACTGTCTCTGAAACCCATTGGAGGGTGAGTTATGAGCTAGTTCCAACTTGACACCAAATAACAACAATACATAAAGTGATTCTAAAAGAACATGATCAAAGACAACTTGCTTCACTTCTCTTGCCACACCCAAAGTACTGAAACTTGAATTTTGCTCATCAGATTTTTCAAAGTGAAGCTGAATCACATAAGATACTGTGACTCACTGATGTTTGGTTTATATTTTTGTTGCTTTCTAATTTTCTTTTATCTTAACTATGCATTTTATTTCTCATTAGTCTGGTCTATAAATGGATCAGTTTTTATTTATTTGATAATCTTTGATGTTTTAACATAGTGCCTTGAACATAGGTGGGCATTACATTTATTTTCTATAATTGTTGCTGTTGTTAAGTACTGTCGAATTGTAGGCGACTCATAGTGACCCTACTTGTATTACTTTCATCATTTCTCCAGGTTCATAGAGTTTCCAGAGGCAAGCTATTTCAGAGGGGGATGCTATTCCTGCTTCCAAGCTTTTTTAATCAGGGAGCTCCACCAAACACTGTCAACCATGGATAACCATTATCCCATTTGACAAATCAGTGTCCTGAGGACCCTACAGTATTTTTAAATTCCCGGCACACCCAAAGGCTGGTGGACTCTGGGCTAGAGACCCCCAATTCATCTGACAAGTCCCCTCTGCTGACACCCACTTAGGATGAAAAGAAAGCCATAAGAGCCCTGAGTGTTCCATATGTGTCCCTCCTCAAGATGTAAGAGGTCATCCTAGTGTCCAGCTTGAACTGAGATTCAACTTTCTATAAATAGTTGAATAAATAAATCTTTAGTTTGTTGTTGTTGCTGTCATGTGGCATTGAGTCGCCTGTGACTCATAGTGACCTAAAACCTCAAAAGCCCTAAACCCTCCTCTATCCTGTGCCAATCTTATTATCTCTGACACACTTACTTTCATTACCCCAGTCATTGAATCAATCCATCTCATCGAGGGTCTTCCTCTCTTCCACTGTCTCTCTATCCTTCCAAGCATGAGGTCCCTCTCCAAGGACTGGCCCTGCCTTACAACCTGTATAAAGTATGTCAGAGGAAGCTTCAGAATCCTTGCCTCCAAGGAGCAGCTTGGTTTCACTTTCTTGAGCACAAACCTGTTTGTTCTCTTAGCAGTCTTCTTCTCCATCACCAAAGCTTAAAGGCATCAGTTCTCCTTCTATCATCCCTAGTCATTGCCCAGCTCTCTGATGCCATGGCCTGTATCAACTGCACCTTCGTCTCCAGACTGGCATCTTTGCTCTTCAATCTTAGTTTATGGTAGTTGACAATTTATTCATGCTCTAATTAAGGCATTTCTTTTATAATGTCCTTCCCCCCGACCTGCTACTATTCTTGTTTTGAATATTATTATATTTCCTCCACCATTTCTTAAAAGTAGATTATTCTTTTTGCTTTTTTAATCTTTTTTCTTGTTTTTACATTGAGTTAGACTTAACTTACCATTCTTTCTGTTTTTATCATCTCTGTTAGGTCTTGAAAATTCAGTCTAAGTGAAAGCACTTTGAGAATGAATTTTATAAAGCCCGTTGGTCCTATTGGATTCAAGGACCAACTATTTTGGGCAATATTAATAAAATATTTTTCCCTTTTAAAAGCACTTGATGAAACAGCATCTTTGCTATAGTTCTTCTCAGGGACTTTAGTTGAAGTAGAAAATGTGAATCTTCAAAAGAACATTAAAGTCTGGTTAATCAAGTCAGTGACAAATCACAACAATCTTGTAGACAACAGAAGACAAAACATTGCCCAATTCTTGGCTGTTCTCCCAATTGTTGCTATTTCAGTCCTTGGCTGCGGCCATGCTGTCCAGCCGTCTCGGTAATAGTGTTCTTTCTTTATCCCTGACTTTACCAAATACGATATTTTACTTCCTAGGGACTTGTCCTTCCTGACCACGGTCTAAAGCATTTGAGACGAAGTCTTATCATGCTCACTTCAAAGGAATATTCTCTCTGTAACTCTTCCAAGATGGATTTGTTTGTTGTTCTGGAATTTCATGGTATTTTTGTCGGCACAATAATAATTTAAAGGCATCAGTTCTTATCTCAATTTCTTTGTTCACCGTTGAGATCCCACATGCATATGTTGTTTTTAGGTGCTGTCAAGTAATTCTTGCTTATGTACAATGAAATATGACACAGTCTAGACCTGCATGATTTTCATAACTGTTGTTTGAACCCATAGTTGCAGCCACTGTGTGGCTCAGTCCATCTCACAGAGTGGTTCCCCCCGCCCCCCTCCCCCCGCCAGTGATTGTCTACTTTACCAAGCGTGGTGTCTTTTCTTAAAAAAATAATTTTTATGGGGAGCTCTGGTGGCCTAGTGGCAAGAAGCTGCAACTACAATCCCAGAGGTGCACGGTTCGAATCCACCAGATGCTCTGCCGGGGAAGGAGGGGCAATCTCCTCCTGT
>NW_006399908.1:4483105-4485515 GCF_000299155.1 Elephantulus edwardii | reverse complement strand
CTCCCTCATTGGTACACAATCCCGCCCGCACCTCCCCAAACGCCACCCTCTACCCCCAAATATAATCCACTCTGCAACCCTCATTGCATACATATATCCCTTTTAAACAATTCTCTCCCTCATCTGTTTCAGTGAAATATACATCATTCCTCCCCTCCTTTTCTGTCTTCTCTCAACCCTGCTGTCAGTCCCATTTTACAACAACATGATATCTTTTCCTAGGGACTGATCCCTCTTGATATAACACCCAAAGTACTGAGAGGAATTCCTACCATCTTCGCTTCTGAAGAGTATTATGTTGTTGTTGTTTTGTGCCATTGAGTCGGAATCAGCTCTTAGCTGACCCTCCAGTGGGTTTTCAGAGTCTGTAAATAACACAGGAGGAGGTTTCCCGTCCTTCTTCTATGATCTACTTTACCAAGTATGATGCCTTTTCCTAGGGACTGATCCCTCCTGAAAACATTATCAAAATACAGAGACAAAGTCTTACCATCCTCATTTCTGAAGAGCACGATGGCGATACTTCCTCCAAAACAGGTTTGTCCATTCTTCTGATAGTCTATGAAGTATACAATATGCTTCATCAACATCATAATTCAAATATAGCAGTTCTTCTTCAGTCTACCTTATTCACTGCTAAGCTTTCACATGCATATGAGACAATTGGAAACATTTTGGCTTGCATCAGGCACATCTTGTCCTCACATTGATGTCTTTACTTTTTAACACCTGAAAGAGGTATTTTGCAATATATTTGCCCAGTAGAATATGTTATATAATTTCTGGACTTTTGGTCCAATGGATATTGATTTTTGATGCAAATAAAATTTTATCCTGGACAATTTCAATCTTTTCTCCAGTTAATATGCTACTGCTTATTGGTGCAATTGTGAGAACATTGTGTGTGTGTGTGTTTATGTGTGTGTGTGTATTGAAGTATAGTTCATATAGCAGGTTGTAGTCATTGACTTTTACATCCTTTAGTTGTGATAATACAGTCCATGAAGTGTTGCTGTTATTCTAAACCCAGCAGCTAAACTCCCTCAGCACTTTGAGGAGGACAGATGGGAAATAATCTTACAGCCTTGGAAACTCAGTGGCAGTTCCATTATCAATTGATTCTGACTCTTTGGCAATGGGTTGAGTCCAGTTCATTTTCAGTCAGTAAAATATCATTATATGCATCTCACTGATTGTTATTAAGGATTCCTCCAAGCCAGGGTCATGTGCTTTTTAACATAGTCGGTATTCTCAGATCATTTACTCAGCATATAGACTGAACCAATATGATAAAAATATCCAACTCTGACTCACATCTCTCCTGGCTTTAAAAAGCACAATCGTCCTTTGTTCTGTGTCAATAACTGCCTTGTGGTGTTTCTTTCCATAAGATCTGCTTGTTCTGGAACTGTCAGTATTGACAATGTTGCTTATTATTTGTTATCATAATCTCCTCCTGTGTGACTTAAAATATCTCAAAACTCAGTGGAGGATCAACTATGAGTCAGTTCTTACTCAATGGTACATAACAACAACAAACAGTAATGCATAAGTAAACATATTTCTGCTATTCTCTGCTTTCAGTAAAGACCCATCTGACATAAAAAAATTATAGTCTTCCTTTCACTTTTTTTTAATGTGACTAGGATTGTTAGTTAACTGTTAAATGTGCTCTTGAAACCATATTTTAATGATCTTCAGCAAAATTTTACATGAGTATGATAATAATGATATTGTTTTATAATTTCCACCTTCTGTTGAGAATATAAATAATATCACTTTAAAAAACATTTGGTTAAATAGTAGGACCTTTGTTTATAGGAATTCTCAAAGCCTTCTCAGAATCAAAATAACAATCTTCAAAATGAGGGTGTCATACATACAAATTTCCTAAATTTGCTAATAAGAATCTCTGCTTTGAAGCATCTAAAAAATATTATCTGAAACACACCTTCTAAATTACACTTCTCTGGACTATTGATTTCATCAATTGTCCTAACATCAGGTTCGAAATACATTTAGCAATAAATTTATCTGTCCTGCTCACTGGAAATGACCTATTTCTATGGGCAAAAGTGTCTCCTAAATGCATAACCAGCACATTTTCCTGCAGTTCTTCCATCTCTTATGGAATTATGAACTCTTAAAATCTCTGAGACTGGGAAAGGATGGAGCTTAGAGAAGACAGATTAAAAAAATGGACAGAACTTAGTTGATAAGCATCTTTTTTACTTTTATGGAAGACTACTTCTTCTCTTTAAAATTATACTATCCATATAAATAGTGAAGAAGAATCAGTAGTCGGAAAACATGGGCTTGGTTACAGGAATGAGGCTGGAGATAGAATGATTGAATTTTGTAAAATCAATGACTTATTGATTGCAAATACATTTTATAAGAGACACAAATG
>NW_006399908.1:4445028-4480985 GCF_000299155.1 Elephantulus edwardii | reverse complement strand
ATTGATTCGGTGACTGGGGTAATCGGGATGGGTGTGTCAGAGGCGGTGTGGTTGCAGGATAGAGCAGGGTTTAGGGCTGTTGTGCATAGGGTCGCTATGACTCGGAAATGACTCAACGGCACATAACAACAACAACAACATATAAATTTGACTACGAACAAATCAAAGACCATTGAAGTTTGTTTTCTTTTGCAGAAATAGAGTTGCACGTTGAATACTTTCTTCCGTTGCTACCAAATGATACTTGACAGTTTTCAAATCTCTTTAACTCCTCCGTACACACTGGTTAAAATTTTGCCTTTAACTTTATAGAATTAATGAATGAGAGTCATAATAACCCTCCTCAGGTTTCTGAGACTGAATTATTTACAGAAGGAGCACATTTTTACTTGTCTTTCTCCTGCACATAGGCTGATGGATTTGAATTGCTGACCTAAATGTCACTTTACGTAACCAGATAAAAGAGTTGTTATTCTTTTTTTTTTTCTTTTAGTATCACAAATAAAGAGGGGCACTTAGTTCAACTTGCCAACACAGCCATATAATTGCAAAAGTTTCTAAAATGTTTCTATCTATGATAGCAAGTAACCAAATCATTGCTTAAACACCCAGATAACAATTTAATTTTTTTCTCCATTTTACTTAAATTGCTGTTGTTAAGAATATCAAGTCAATTGGACCCAGATGACCTTATGTAACCCAGTAGAAGTGTGCCATAAGGTTTTCCAGGGCTCAATCTTTATGGAAACAGGTTGCCAATCTTTCTCCCTAGGAGCCTGAAAAGAATATAGAGCTTTGAATGATATCCTGGTTTGAAGACTCAACTCTATTACTAGTCATAATTGCATGACCCTCAGCAAGTTATTTATAATCTCTAAGATTTATTCTCTCATCAATAAGCGAGGCCTTATAGGAGCATTAAGAACTTCTTAATGCTCTTGTGAAGATGAAATGAGATAATAAATGCAAAAATGCTTATGAAGCATAGTTTCTAGCAACATACAACAAAGGCTCAATGCAGGTTGTCTATTATTATTAATGTTGTTATTATATTAGTATGACTCAATAAAATCAGCGAGCCATAATGCAGACTCCTAGATACAAGGCGCTTTGGTTCAACAAAGTGGCAGAAATCTCAACCTTGAACTCTTTATTCCTTCTGTTATAAAAGGAAGGACTTTTGCCAGAATAAAACCTACAAAAATGTAAAACTATTCTGGGGAGTGGCAAAGAAAGGAAGTGCCTGGAAGTGACATTTTCCAAGCCTTTTATTAAAGGTAACCTCAGATATTTGCAGTTATAAACCAATAAGTATAGTTTAAAATAATATGAATGCTTGTAGGATCAAATAACCTAACAGAATTTGACATCCATACTCAAAGTCTTCTTTCACAATCTTTGCTAGCCTTCAAAGGGCAGGTTGGCAATGGCTCACCTACACACTTCCTGTTTGTCATTTATTTGTCAGTCTCTTACAGTAAAAGGAAAAGAGTCAATATTTGAAGAGTGGCTGGAACCTGAAGTTTCAGAATTCTTGGAACAAACATGAGGCCACAGGGACACAAAATAGAAGACTGAGAGGGAAAATAAGTTGTTCTTGTAAAAGCTTTCCTTTATCATCCTGGCATTGAGTCTGTGCCCTTTTTAGAGCTAGAGACTCTGAGTTTCAAATCAATTCTTCAGTTTAAATAAAAGAAATAAACTAGAGAATGAAGAAAACAAATTTTAAGAGTGAAAATGGCACAAGACTTGACAGAGTAAAAATAAGAACACTTACAGGATTTCTTATGGCAACACTGATTTGTTAATCAATGCCTTAGACCGTTTATTGGAAATGACTTTTACTTCTCCCTCATGCCCTCTATTTTGTGAGTTTCTAAATAAGTCTATTGAAATTTGGATCTAGACTTGCTAGGTTCAAATAATCACCACTAGTTACTTTTCATTAAACAAGTTAATGAATCATCCCAATACTCAGTGTGCTCACCTATGAAATGGACATAATCTTTGTACTGTAACAATCTCATAAGCCTCATGGATGACAAAGCACATTGACCACATTAAAAAGTACTGACTGCCACTTAGTCGGATCCACTCATGACAGAGTCTCCATATGGAAATCATAGTTAGGTTTCCGAGGCTGTAAATCACACAGGAGGAGATTGCCCATCTTTCTACTGTGGAGGCGCTGGTGAATTCGAACTTTCAGAGAGGTGTAGACTTTCAGTTAGCAGTGCAGCTCTCTGAAGACTGACTACGGCACAAGAACTCCCTTAATACACATTATTGGTGAGGATGTGGTGAGAAAGGAACTCTTACACATTGTTGGTGGGATTGTAAAATGGTGCAACCATTCTGGAAGGCAGTTTGGCTCTTCCTCAAAAAGCTGAACATAGAAATTCCATATCACCCAGCTATACCGTTACTTGAAATATACACTGAGAATGAGACCTGAGGCACAATGTGAGATTTGTACACCAATGTTCATAGCAGCATTATTTACTATCACAAGAACAGGGAAACAGCCCAAATGTCCAACCACAACAAATGGATTGAGAAATTATGGTACATTCACACAATGTAATATTAAACAGCGTGCAGAAGCAATAACTTTGTAAATTATTGCCTAACTTGACAGGGATAGGAGAGCATTATACTGAGTGAACTAACTCAATTTCACAAGGACAAATTTTGTATAAGATCGTTATTGTAGAATGAGTATAAGGATCCAGGAAGGATAGGAGAGGCTGGAAACAGAGTGATGTGGATGTACAGGGGGAAGTGGGTAGATGGTACAGTTTGATGGGTTGGGGGGTGAGGGAAATTGAAAGAATTTGTTGTATTAGAATTTTGTAAATAAACTAGTGAAAAATAAATAAATGAATGAATGAATAGATAGATGATAGATAGATAGATAGATAGATAGATAGATAGATAATAGATAGATATTGTTGGTGTGTGCCCTCAAGTCAGAACTGAGCTATAGTTGATCCTCCAGCTGGTTTTCAGAGGCATAAATTGTAAAAGAGAGCTCTGCTGGATTATTGGTAAGGAGTTTCCCTGCCGCAAAGGCACGTAGTCCAAATCTACAGCCTCTGTGTGAGAGAATGAGGAGGCAATCCCTTCCTGTGTGATTGGTTGCCTCTGAAAATCTGCCATGAGGTCAGCTATGAGTCAGTTTCAATTGAAGGACATAGTAACAATAGTGTCAAGTTATCTTCATAGTCAAATGTGCTTCATCTTTTTAATCCAATTGCTTTAGTTCTACATCCAATCTATCTATGCACAAATTTGGTTTCTCTTTCCCAGCATAGGTTGACCAGTTTCTACCTCTATTTTACCTACAGGTAATATCTAGTATTTATGTCTAGAAGATTTTAACTTAGTAATAAAAGATAGTATATCTCTGATGCCTAAAATTTAATTTGTCAAGTATTTGATAGAGGTAATAGGGAATAGCAATTTACTGCATTTTAAAAAAGTTGGAGGCTTTTGAAATTTTATAACACTTATAGTTTGGATTCCTGAGAAATCATTTATAATTATTATTCATTCATTGCACCTTTTCCCCAGTTAAATTCTTTAAATTTATAGAGATATATAGACATAAAACTAGCATTTGAGCTTTTTGTCTTATGGATACCTTTCTTTTTAATCCTACTACTAATGAGTTATACTAGGAGCTTTGGTGGCCTATTGGCAAGAGAATGTGCTTCAATCTAGAAGGCATGCAGTTTGAGGGCACCAGCTGCTCCGTGGAGGAGGATGGGCAACTTCCTCCTGTGCGAATAATTACCTCTGAAAACCTGCTGGAGAGTCAGCTATAGGTCTTTTCTCATTCTATGCTAAACAACAACAACGAGTATACCAGAACATACATTGAATCCTCAGGACTGACAATAGCTATTTCTCTCTCTCTCTGTGTGTGTGTGTGTGTGTGTGTGTGTGTGTGTGTGTTTCTTTTATTGGGAAAACGTATTGGGGGTACAAGGAGGTGAGGGTTGGGGACAGAAGGGTGAGGATGGGCCAGGATGCAGTTGCAGAGCTACACAGTTTGGTCGGTGGGGGCAGCAGGTGAAGGAAATGATGAGGGTCCAGCGGGGACCAGATGCTACAGAGGAATGACAACAAGCATTTTCCAATGGTAATTAAACCAACTGTCTTATTGATTTAGGAATTGGATGCCGACTCTCTGGGTTCTTCATGCTGAACAGGGGCGTAGATGTAAAGGAGGGAAGGGAGGACGCTTTATCACCTTACTGGTGGTCTTGGGTTAAAGCTGCTTGCCTTCTTGCTCTGTTAGAAGATATTTTCCTGTCATTTGCTCCCCTCTGGACTGCAAAGTGTTTTCCCAGGTGGGTCCAGTGGGGATGGATGGTTGAACCCAGAGGCTCCATTCTCCTTTGCTTCCTTAGCTGTCAGTTGTATTTCCTTTTTGTGACTGGCACTGGGTTCAGGGTCAATTCTGGAGTAAAGCTCAGTGTTAAGGTTACCTATAGGAAAGGGAGCAAACCTAGAGAGAAAAAACTTGTGAGTTACAAATAGAAGGGCTTTGAGGGTGTTGCTTTCAGGTTTACTGGGGGGGAGGGTGGCAGAAGGTGGCCTAGGTAACATTCTCTGGATACCCTAGGCATTCTTTTTTTTCCCCCTTCCCCACCCAGGGGTCAGATAGCACAATCTGGGCACTGAAGAGGTCACCCTGAGGGCCGTGACGGCTCACCCCGAGTCAGGGGCTGAGGGCAGCTCGCCCTGGGCAGAGGGCCGCGACGGCTCACCCTGAGCTGGGGGCTGAGGGCAGCCCATCCTGAGCAGGGCAACACCCCCACCCCAGGAGCTAGCTGGTATACGCCCCCTCCAATTGCCCCTACCCCAGTCTGGTCCCCTCACCTGACTGAGGACTCTGTGGTCAGGGATAGTGTCTCCAATTCCAGCACTGCCACTTTCACTCCCCCATAAGTGGTCATACTATATTTTGAAGTAGGTGTCACTGCCCTCCCCCTTTATGTATGATAAAGGGATCCTGAGAATTGTGAACAGACCCCCCCAGGTCTTATCATCTTTTGGCAGAAGCATTCAACAGAACAAAGTATGTGGTGTATTTAGGATGTCGGTCCTCTCGTGCATGTTGACACTGTTAAGGTCATCAGACTCACAGTGACTTTCAGCAATCCATTGCATAGGTAATAGTCTTCTTTGGCCTGTCCAATGCATAGGTAATCATCCTCTTTTGCCTTTCCAATGCATAGGTAATAGTCTTCTTTGGCCTGTCCAAGGAAACCCAAATCTGCAGATGGTGGGCATGCATCCCATCCCCCACCCCCTACGCAGGCGGCCACTGGGGCGTGCGCCCCCCACCTCGCCACACGGGTTCTCAGCAGCTGCGCGGCCCCTCTTGTGTGGGCGGCCAGCAGGCGCCCACTTCCCTGACTGCCACCATCCTGGCTCCAAGAATTCTCTCCAGAACAAGTCTACCTTGCAGCAGTGTGGTGGCTTCACTGTACCAGTCTTGAGGAGGACTGGTGCCCAGCATCCATACTGGGTGAGGGAATCCATTGGTTCCGGCTGTGGAAGCCTCATGGAGCTGCAGCGGCTGTGCGGCATGACGTGGGCTCTGCGGGAAGGGGTTGGGAACCATGAGACTCACCCATTCCTCCTTGGGAATCCTTGAATTCCTGTTGTTGAGCCTCAATCTTCACTGAGGACCAGTCATCAGCTGTTTAAGTGTTCAATTATCAATAAGCTGAAGTCTGTAGAAGGCCATAATGGCCGTGCTTTAAGTGGTTTGCTGCTCCCGCAGCTCACCACGCTGTCTCTGCCTCCACTGCCATCTTCGGCAGCACAACTTCAAAAAAAAAAAAAATCACAATAACTATTTCTTAAGACAATTATTAATTTTCTAGAATTTATTCACAAATGTGTACAAATATAGACATTTTACAAATAATATGTTGCCCTTTTTTACTAGAGAAATGACATTTCTGTACACAAAGGTCTTTATTTTTTCAAATAGATTTCTCTCCATGCTGGATATCTGAGTATATTATTAAATTAGCCAATAAATTTCTTTATTCTATGTTGAACTGATAAAAAAATCTTTACCTACAAGGTTGGGGTTTTTTTTAATTTTAGAAGATAATTTCACTGCCTTTTGTTTCTTAGACTAGATATGATAATTCACAATTGCACTTGCATCTGTGATTATTTTTATACAATACCCACATTTCTGAACATCCCATAAAATATATTTGAGGTAGTCTAATTATTAAAAAAGCAATAATTCTGTATTTATTCTTATATAATTTTAAAACAGCTTGGCTTTTGCTGTTAGATTTAATATATGAAAGCTTCTATACAATTAGAATTGATTTTGATGTTATTATTTTGGCCTCAGCACTTACCATTAACTGAATTTTACCTCCTACCAATAACACATGAACTATTTTACTATAAGGTAATGGATTTAAGTGATTTTATAATCTGACTTCATGTTGGTTTCTATTATAGACAGGCTTTTCCTTTTGCCATAATAGCCTTTAGGCTTTTTTGTTGTTTTCCTAAATCCTATCTCTGCTGGCTGCAGAGGAAAATCACCCACCTTTGGCTTGGTAGCATCACTTTCTGTCTACTTGGCCAACTGAGCTCTCTTCTTGTTGTTGTTAAGTGTCATCGAGTTGTAGATGACTCATAGCGACACTATGAATGAAAGACTTGAACACTTGCATAACTTCCCTCATTTCTCCAAGTCCATAGGGTTTCCAAAGGCCACTCCTACTTCTAAGGTTGTTTTAATCGGAGAGCTCCACCAAACACTGTCCACTATGGTTAATCATTATCACATTTGACACATCGGTGTCACAGTGTCCAGCATCACAGCAATCACGAGTTACCTCTGTATAATGAATGTACAGACCAGTGCTAAGTCACTTAGAAGAATGTTTGACTAAAATTAGTTAAAACTGGCCTGAGGGCCAAAGACTAAAATCACCCACCTTTGGCTTGGTAGCATCACTTTCTGTCCACTAGGCCAAATGAGCTCTCTGGTTGCGGTTGTTGTTGTAGTTGTAACTCGTGGTTGCTGTGATACTGAACACTGTGACACTGATGTGTCCAATGTGATAATGGTTACCCATGGTGAACAGTATTTGGTGGAGCTCTCCAGTTAAACACGCTTGGAAGCAGGAGCGTCATCCATTTTTTAAATAGCTTGCCTCCAGAAACCCTATGAACTTGAAAAAATGATGAAAGTTATACAAGTGTTCAGGTCTTTCATTCACAGGGTCGCTATGGGTTGTCTACGACTTGATGGCACTTAACAACAACAACCTCTGCGGGTATTCTATTCAATTTTATAATTCTTAAAAGTACCTTTACATGCTTCATATCTTTATGCACATGAGCATCTCATCAAACTATTCATTTAAAGTGTACAATAGCAGCATCAGCAGTTAACAAAAGCGCTGAATGGGTAGCTTTGTGCTGCTACCCAATCAGCCTATCTGTGTTTCATTGACTATGTAAAGACATTTGACTGTGTGGATCACAACAAACTGTGGATAACCTTGAGAACAATGCGAAACCCAGAACACTTGATAGTACTCATGAGAAACCTATCCTTGGACTAGGAAGCAGTCACCAGATATGAGCAGGGAAACACTGCATGGTTCAGCATCAGGAAAAGTATGTGTCAGGGATGCATCCTATCTCAATACCTTTTTAGTCTCTATGCAGAACAGATCATTCAGGACGCTGGACTTTATGAGGAGGAATGTGTCATCAGGATTGGAGGAAGATTCATCAAAAACGTGCATTATTCTGATGATGTACCTTGCTTACTGAAACTGAGGAGGACATGAGGCATTTGTTGTAGAAGGTCAAGGACTGTAATATTCAATATGGATTGAAGCTTAACATCAAGAAAACAAAGATTCTCACCACTGCGTGAATTGGCAGCTTCATGATAGATGGAGAAAAGATTGAGATTGTTAACATCAGTTTTCTTGGTTCCACAGTCAAAACTTTTGGAACTAGCAGTCAGGGAATCAAGAGATGAATTGCATTGGGAAAATCTGCTGTCAAGGACCACTCTAGAATACTGAAGAGGAACAATAACAGTCTAGAGACTGTGATGTTCCTGATTCAGTCCACGGTCTTTGCAATGACTTGTTATGCATGAGAGAGCTGGACAATGGCTAAAGATGAAAGAAGAAGGATCAATGTCTTCGAGTTGTGGTGCTGGAGAAAAATGTTGAACAAACTGTGACTGCCAGGAGAACAAACAGGTCTGTCCCAGAGAGGGTAAAACCAAGCTGCTTCCTGGAAGCAAGGATTTTGAAACTCTGCCTCATATACTTTGGGCATGTTGCCAGGAGGGACAAGTCCTTGGAGAAGGACATCATACTTGGAAGGGTGCAGGGACAGCACAAGAAAGAAGACTCTGGATGAGATGGATTGACTCAGTGACTGGGGTAATGGGATTAGGTTTGTCAGCGACAATGAGATTGGCTCATGTGAGGGCAGGGTTCAGAGTTAAGGTACATAGGGTTACTATGAGTATCAAGAAACTGGATGGCACATAACAACAGAGATTTTACCATAACAAGGTGAGACTGTCCAGTTTCCTGCCACTGGAAACTTTGTTTTAGATGCTTCTGCATGCTGAGAATTTATAGTAAAATTTAATAAGGAAACGTTTTATCAATACAATAAAACTTCTAGGCTAATAAGGAGAATCATTCTGAAGTTCAGCAGGCTGTAATTTAAGAAAGTCTTGTTAGTATTGCAGTAACAAGTTGAAGTATTGTAATATTTTCCCTTTGTAGAGAGAGAAAAAAGTCTATATATGAGCAGACTAATTTAATTAAAAAAAAGAACCTCTGACAGTCTGGAAATAAACTGATGGAAATCAACAAAAAGAAATACTGATTTGGCATCTAAAGCTGTCGTTTTAGTGACAGGTTGTGTGAAGTAGGGGGTGGTGATGAGGAGTTGCCAAGGATACAGAATATACAAAGCAAATAGAAATGAAGATGCCTTCTGTGTAGAATTGAAAACTGTAAAAAGATTAAAAAAAGAGACACCAGGATTATTTTAACATAATTATCTTAGTAATGCTAACTGAAAGTAGAAGTAAAATATACGATTGCATTAGATACTTATTGAGGGGAGGATTCCTCAACGTCTCTTCTCCACATGGCAAGATTAGAAGCCCTTTATAGAATATAAATTAAGAGTTAAAAGTGGTAACACTTCTGTGGAAGGCTCTCCAACAGAGCTTCATTTCAATCATGGATGTAGGTTCAGAAGCCAATGAAGTTTTTCTGACCAGTAAACAAGTGGTGTGACTGTGTTCTCAAGGAAAAACTAATTGAAAAGAAATTGTAATTGTCAAAACCAAATTCCCTACTGTAAAGTGGATTCTGATTTGTGACAGGTCTCCACTGATCTTTCTGAGGCCATAAATCTCTACAGGGAGAGGCTGTTCATCTTTATTGCATGCAGCAAGTGGTGGATTTGAACCACTAAACTTTCCAGAGAGCCGTACCACCAAATAAATGAGTCTCACTCACTGACTTATGGCTACTGAGTAGCTTTCAACTAATAGAGACAGGTATCTGAGGTTACAAATGGAAAAGAGAAGAGATTGCCATCTGTCTCTTATGGAGCCACTGGTAGATTTGAACCAATGATGGTGCTTAACTTTGGGTTCTGCCAGCGATGCCTTAGGTAAGCCTTGAGAGGACAGGATCAATTAGCCTTCTGAGCTTGCACTAAGTACTAGAGAACTTGTCTGACCATGTCCTTAATGATATCTCTGTCAGAGCTCCAGCCACCAGGTAAATGGAACTTCAGACTCAAGACCTGTAAACCATTTTAATCTGAAATTGTCTACTTTTTCCAATCATGGTCCTTTGCTGACTTCTTTTGTAGTCTTCTGCCATCATACTGATGACTTCCCTCATTCAAGAATGAATTTTCTTTCATCTGTTTGTGACTTACTGCAAGAGTCTCTATGCATATGTTTGTATGTCAGGTATGTGTTTCCATCTAGAAGATACAGTAGGAGGAAAACATATAAGAAGAAAAGGAAAAACAAAATACAATAGAAAAAAATCAAGACTGATACAACAGAATTAGTGCTCTTCTGTACAATTAGTTCTAGTGTGTTGGCTGTGCATTGTTGTAATGTTAGAAGCTACAACACCAAGATTTCAAACACCAGAAGAGTGACCCAGGCTGGTTTTAGTAGAATTTCCAGGAAGTCAGAATATGAAGCAAGACTAACAATCCATTTATGAAACCATGAGCTATTGCGAGCCGTATGAATAGAAGCAGAAAATTGAGGTAGTGCAAGGAGATTAGCCTCTGAGATTGGAAATCTTTTGAAATACAAATGGGGACAACCTATCTCCCCAAAGCAGAGTTTATATTAGTGCTGAGGAACTGTAGAATGGAGTATAATTTTCACTCAATAAACGACCTTCACTTGCTGCTGGCAAGACTGAAAATGAGGAGACAAAGCTGCAAACAAAAATGAATAATGGGAATGTGCAATATGTAAGGAATCCATGAAAATAAGTAGTTGTTAAAAAGAAAGTAAAATTCTAGATTAATACCCTAGAGATGAAATGGAAAGATATTCACTGTTTTCCAATTGGAAAATCATATAGTCTACTATGCCTCTGTTGGGGGTCAAATCTAGAAAAGAAAGTCCTTCAGTCAGCCTAAGTGTTCACAGAAGGACAAAAAAAATCTGAATGGAGATTAAGCACAAAGACATTGATGTACTGCTTTGGAGTGGCCCAGTGATAAGACGCTGCACTACAATCTCAAAGGAATGTGGTTCAAACTCGCCAGCTGCTCCATGGGACAATGACTTATGGATATGGTTGCACATCTGGGCTATTTCCATATTCTTGCTATGGTGAATAACGCTGCTGTGAACACCGGTGTACAAGTCTGTCCTGTTGAACTTTGCCGCTGTTACTGGAGAGAGATGATCTCTCATTGTGATTTTAATTTGCATCTCTCCTATTGCCAGTGATTTGGAGCATTTCTTCATGTGTCTGTTAGCCATTTTAATATCTTCCTCTGTGAAAATTCTTTCCATGTCTTTTTCCCATTTTGTAATTGGGTTAGAAGTCTTTTTCTTGTGGAGACTTGAGAATATTCTGTAAATTTTCCTTGTGAGAACTTTATCCAAGATGGTATTGCCAAATCTTTATTCTCAGTCAGTAGGTTTACTTTTGCATTCTTTGTGGATGATATCCTTAATGTAATCATCAATTCCTTTGGTCTTCAATAGTTAGTGTTTGATATATCAAATCCATTCTTAAGATGGTTTTTAAATTCAGATGGGTTCTGCTTGAGTTTATACTTTCATTTATGTGGACTTGTTCTCTTCAACCTCAGTTTGAACTATTACAGGAATAATTGATAAACTGTTCCACAATTAGTTCCTAGCCTTTTTATGACTGCTAATTTTGAGCTCCTTCATCAATTCTTTTCAGAGATATAGGCAATCTGATCCCTGTGTAACCGATCAGGTAAGGTCCATGTATATATAAGTTGTTGGGATTTTTTTGGCTTTTTTTATAAAAGGTCATCGCAAAGAATATTTTTTATTTAAATAGCATTCAGTTTATTACAAATATTTAGTATTGGCTTCCCGTGTTTCCTCCCTTTTGTTTTTATCATAATTACGTTATCATCTTGATGAGCATCTTTTATACACAAATAAAAAAATTAAACATAATAAATTCAAAGAAATACTTTGAAAAATCTCCATATGATCAGAAGGATTCAGGTTGAATATTCCTTGACAGTTTGTTTTAATTGTCCTATTGCCACAGTGCTTGTCAAAACCAGTTCTGATTAATCTCCTTTGTCAGGGTGTCCTTTGCCATTCCCTATCACTCCTCCCCGAGAGAGATTTCACCCTGATTCTTAAGGAAAGGGGGATGGCGTATTCTCTTAGCTACTTCCTGCTGAAAAGGGACGCTGTAGGTTTCAGGATGAAGATCGTCTCTCATTACTTGAAAGGGCTCCTTTGGCAATAGGAAACATGTAGACTCTTGTGGAGATTTATTTTAGAATTTAGTCCTTGACACTCTGCAGCAGGCGCTTCAGGTCCTCCTCAGTTTCAGCAAGCAGGGTTGTATCATCCGTATAACAGTTTATTGATAGATCTTCCACCAATCCTGACCCCATGTTTCTCCTCATAGAGCCCAGCCTCCCGGATAATCTGTTCTGCATACAGATTGAAAAGGTATAGAAACAGGACACATCCCTGGCGTACACCCTTCCCAATTTTGAACCATACAGTGTTTCCTTGCTCTGTTCTGATGACTGCCTCTTTGTCTAAGTATAGGTTTCACATTAGCACGATCAAGTGTTCTGGGATTCCTATTCTTCTCAGAGTCAGCCACAGTTTGTTATGATCCACACAGTCAAATGCCTTTGCATAGTCAATGAAACACAGATAGACATTCCTCTGGTATTCCCTGCTTTCAGCCAAGATCCATCTAACATCAGCTACACTATCTCTAGTACCACAACTCCTTCTAAACCCAGCCTGGACTTCTGGCAGTTCTCTGTTGATGTGCTGTTCCAGTCACTTTTGGATAATCTTCAGCAGAATCTTGCTTGCATGTGAAATCAATGAGATTGTTCTATAGTTTCCACACTCTGTTGGGGCACCCTTCTTTGGAATGGGAACAAATATAGATCTCTTCCGGTCAGTTATCCAAGTGGTTCTTCTCCAGATTTCTTGGCACAACTTGGTGAACATTTCCAGGGCAGCATCTGTTAGCTGAAATATGTCAATTGGTATACCATCTATTCCAGGGGCCTTATTTTTTGTTATTTCCTTCAAAGCAGCCTGAACTTCTTCTTTCATCACCATAGACTCTTGCTCATGTTTTGTTTCATGAAATTCTTCTGTGTCTGCCAATTCCTTTTGATACAGTGACTCAGTATATTCTTCTCATCTTCTTTTAATACTTCCTGGGTCATTTAATATTCTACCTAAAGCTTCCTTTATTATAGCAACTTGAGGTTTGAATTTGTTCTTCAGTTCCTTGAGCTTAAGAAATGCTGAGCGAGTTCAGCCCTTTTGATTTTCTGAATTCAACTCCTTACTCATTTCATTGTAATATTTTACTTTGCCATCCCATACTGCCTTTTGAAATCTTCTATTCAGCTCTTTAGTGTCTTGAATTTTTCCATCTGCTTTGGCTTCTCTGCACACCAGTGCAATATTCAGAGTCTCTTCTCACATCCGTTTTGATCTTTTCTTCTTCTTCTATCTTTGCAATGATATAGACATTGAAAATCATTAATAAAGCTATTTTTTAAATGTATGCACCAATCACGAAAGCTAAAGTTGAGGAAATTGAGGACTTCCATCAACTTTTGAAGCATGATTCCTAAGCATAGAAGACAAAAAAAGTGATAAAATTGTATAGCATATGCACTGCCAGCTGACAACAGGTAGGTTAGCCAACTGGAAATAGGATTGACTCTTTCCGTATGGTAGGGAGCGGTCTGCTCTGATTGCATGTAAACTGCAGACAGTCACCCTGAAACATTCCGCATAACATATCCCTGGGGACAAGAGTTATACTCATTCCTGCACCATTTGGAAAACTCTTTGTCAGGTATAATTCCAGGTGGTGAGACAGAACAATTTACTCCCGAAACAGAAAAAATGGCTTGGAGACAAACTGTCTGGATTCTGACACTATCATTATCCCTAACAGTTCTCCACACCATCATTAGCCTAGCAGTCTTCCATAGGAGTCTCTCAACAAACCCTGCAGTCTGATTCATTTCCCACATTGGTTCATTGGTGACAAAAATGTTTTCCACCATGTTATCAAAAGACAAAATAATTCTAGATACAAAAAAAAAAAAAAGCGTAAATGTTCATCAATTAGAATAGAAACAGTAGTATTGAGTAGATAAGGAAAATTCCTTGATAGGGCCTTTCACCAGGTTTACAACTATGTGTCTTTTTCCCCGTAGGATTTTCTGAGCTGCTAATGGCAGTATCATCAAAAGAGCAGCTAGTATACTCTATAGACTCATCCACGGTCTCCATAGTCCTTGACCCCTTGGGAATAATGTCTTCATTACGGCTATAAATGAGAGGAGACCTGGGAAATGGTCAAAAACAGTCACAGATAATCTGTAAACATCCCCTTCACGCTAATCTTCAAAAACTAAAAAAGTCAACTCTCATTTGCGGGATTCACGGGAGGGCCACCGATGTCTCTGCTTGTGGGAGATCCCTCGCGAGAGCTATGTTTCTTGTTCGATTGTTCACCTTGGGGATCCTCCCTCACGATGACTTGTATCCTTATTATTTTCTCTGGCCTTTGAGTCAACTACTGGTAAGCATTTGCGTTATTTTGATGATAATACTCATTGATGATTCAGAGGGCCTCACACAATCTTCTAGTCCATTGAGACAAGGAGTGAGTCTCATGTCCTGCAGTTTGCTTCAACTTTTCATCTGTGCACTCATTGAGACTAGCTGCATTAAAGGTGAAAATGCCAGGCAATTCTCCTCCAACCAGTTTGCTACTTCACATGTCCAGAAAACTGAGCACTTTGTTTACTATGATAATCCATGGACAGTATATACAGTGAGTAAAAGCTGGAGACTTTTGATTGTTGCCGTCTGAGTGGCACACTTTCAGGAGTTGGCTTGCAAGAGTCCAGTGGCAACGTCTGTTCCAGTAAGAACATACCTATAGTTACCAGATCTAGGGAGGGGCACTGTGCAGTTGATTTGCCACCTTTGTACAGGAGCTTCGGTCCAGGCTATGTAACCTATTGAGTGGAGGATAAAAGTATGATTCTCTAAGTAACATCCAGAGCACTGTTGACAGACCTCAATAATTTACCTCATAGATAAGACTCGATTCCTTTGATACAACCTTTAAAGAATGTTACCTTTTATGGCAAATTGAAAACCTGGTGGAAGGTCAGCAATGGGCCGGTTCTGATTCTACAGTATACAACAACAACCACATGGCCAGTTGTACAGTGTAGTTACTTTTCCAACTGCAATGGTCACTTCTCTCAAGGTTCTCAGGCAAGGTAATTCAGGTGGAGACAAGGTGCTATGTACAGACATATGGAAAATAGTAACATCTGTTACCTGTCCTTGTATACCTCTTCCCACAATTCTTTACCCCACAAAGGGCAGTGGTTGTTCATCCACCCTGTTTCTACTGGGTGATCAATAGGGTAAGTACTTTTTTTTTTTTTAGATTCCACATTTTTTATTTATTATTAATTTTCATGAAAATTTACAGAGACTTCGCATTTCCATTCATTCATTGTTGCTCTTTTCTCCCTGCTCATCCCCCCCCACCCAGTTCACTATTCTCTTTGAAAAGAAAAAGAAAAATTCATTGTTATACAATCCCTTCCCCCAGATTCACTCCACTTCATTCTGGACTCCTTTAAAACAGTTATCTCCCTCATCTGTTTCAATGCAGTATAAATTATCCCATCTTTCTCAGTTTCCCCCCAACCCCGATGTCAGTCCCATTTTACAACAGTGGCACTATGCAGTATTTGTCCTTTTGTGACTGAGATATTCCACTCAACATAATGCCCTCGAGGTTACTCATTTTGAATAACATTGCATGAGTTCCTTGGTTTTCAATGCAGCATAGTATTCCATTGTGTCAATATATCACAGCTTCACTATCCATTCGTTTGCTGATGGACACTTAAGTTGTTTCCAACTCTTTGCTATTGTGAACAAGGCCATGATAAACATGGGTATGCATGTATCTGCTTGGTTGGCAGTTATGGTTTCTTTGGGGTATATTCCCAGTAGTGGAATTTCTGGGTCAAATGGTATATTTATTTGAAACTATTCTGACTGTGGTGAGATGATATCTCATTGTTGTTTTAGAGTAAGTCCTTTTAAGGCTGCCTATGTATCTGTGTATAAAGTAAGAAAGCTAAGTTTGTGTTTTAAAATCATACATACATCTCTGAGCTGAGTCCACTGGCTATTCTGCCCATCACCATACATCTACATACTGTCCATGGAGGACGGAGTAGCCATTGTTGTCCATTGTGGAGAATTCCCCCAAGTATCCCCATCAGGATCTACATCAGGATCTCTGGTATGGGTCCTCTGCCTCCAGCAATACAAAGTGCATCCTGGATAATTGTGACAGGGCACAAGGTCTGATGGAGTTCATCACTGAGTGGGAGGGCTGATGCTGCCCTGGTGGGGGTAAGCTCACCAGTAGTGAGAGTACTTGTCTGTGCCACCCAGGATTGGAACTTAGCAGAGTCTTTAACCTTCACCTGCGCAGAGTCTATTATTTATATTTGTTCCCCGAAGGTGAGGTTCTCTGCTCTTTTTAATAATTGAGAGCAAATTCCAAGTGGAATGCACCAACCTTATTTCCCTTGCTACAGATTCTATTCATACACTTCACAAAAACTGGCTAAAGTCAATTTGTATTTGTTTGATAATTTGGTGTTTTATTTTATCTTTATGTTTTTTAAAACTTATTTTCAAAACAGCTATAAGATATCATCTCACCCAAGTAAGAATAGCAATATTCAACAGAACAGCAAGCAACAAATGCTGCCGAGGTTGTAGAGAAACTGGAACACTTGTTCACTGTTGGTGGGAGTGTAAAATGGTGCAACCACTGTGGAAGGCAGTGTGCCGCTTTCCCCAAAGTTGCAACTAGGGATGCCATTTGACCCAACAATTCCATTACTGGGAATATATCCCAAAGAGACCATAACTGCCACCCAAGCAGATATATACATACCCATGTTTATCGCAGCTATGTTCACAATAGCAAGGAGTTGGAAACAACTTAAGTGCCCATCAGCAAACAAATGGAGAGAGAAGCTGTGGTATATTCACACAATGGAATACTATGCTGCATTGAAAACCAAGGAACTCATGCACTATTATTCAAAATGGGTGATCCTGGAAGACATTATGATGAGTGAAATATCTCAGTCACACAGGGACAAATACTGCAGTGTCACTGTTGTACAATAGGACTGACACTGGGGTTGTGGGGAGACTGAGAAAAATGGGATAAGTAATGTATACTGCATTGAAACAGATGAGGGAGATAACTGTTTAAAAGGGATATGTGATTAAGTATTATTGTCATGACAGAAATCCAGAACGAAGGTTGCATGGTGGAGTGGACCTGGGGGAGGGATTGTAAAACAATGAAAGAATTTTTTTTTTTACTTTTCAAAGAGAAGAGTGTGCTGGGGGGAGGGGTGGGCATGGAGAAAAGTGCAACAATGAATGAATGGAAACCCAAGTCTCTGTAAATTTTCATTGATATTAATAATAATAAAAATATTTTAAAAATAATCAAACAAAAACTTATTTTGGCTGCTAGTATTGAGCTTCTCCACCATCTCTTTCCACAGATATGTTCATTCTGATTTCTATGACATTGATGCACAGCCACAATTTGTTTTTCTTTAAATGAATGAATCACTAAATGTACAAAATTTTATCATTCTATCTCAAGCTTTATTTCTGTAATCAAATCCGTATTTTCAAACTGTTGGTCCTTCTTCTTTGTTTCTAACTCTTGCATTCCAATAATGCCTTTTTATAGGGAATTCTAGTGGTCTCAGGGCGACACACTGAGTTTCAAGGCTACCAGTTGTTCCATGGGAGAAATATGGGCATTCTCCTTCTGTGCATTTAAGTGCCTCTGAAAACTCACCCAAGGGTCAGCTATGGGTCGGTTCCGACTCTACTACACACAACAACAACACTGCAAGGTTAATTCCATTTGAGACTGCAAAATTGATTAAAAAAATATCTCCATTTCTTCCTCTTTGACTTTGTGGCTAGTATTTACACTTGAATAATTGTTCTAGTAACAGGATTTCTTCATACAGTACTCTATCCCTCACAGCGTCCTACTTCAAGATAGATTTTGAAGTGCTATTTCTGATGATGAATATCACACCGTTACTCTTTAATTTGTTTTTCTGGCAAAATAGAACATGTAATTGTCCAATTTAAAATGGCCAATACCAATCCACCTCTGCTCACTAATGCCTAAGAAATCTATCTTTACATGTTTCATTTAAGTTTTGACGATCTGGAATTTTCCTAGATTCGTACATTCCATGTTCCAGTTATTGTTTTTCCTCATTTTGAATCTTGGCATGCCAGCAAAAGAAGGTCCTCTCTTGGAGGAAAGCATTACTCTACCCACATCATGATGGTAGACTTTATTTTGAGGAGATAGTTCTTCCTCAGTTGTATATTGAGTGTGTTACAACCTGAGGGTCTCGCCTTCCAGCACTGTGTCCAATAATGTTCTTCCTTGTTAATAGGGTTTTCTAAGGCCTGTTATTTTCATAACTGGATGTCTAGTCCTTGTTCTTTAATCTGTCTTAGTCAGGAAGCTCCTCTGAGCTGTTGGTGATCCTGTTGTAATTCCAGTAGCATAGTTTCCAGCTTCAGAGCAACATGCAAGTCACTAAAGTCCAGCACATAGTAACTAAAATTAAGAAGACTTTTTATCCTTAACTCCCTTGTATGCTAATTGACTCTTTGGATAATAAACAAGCCTTTTTCTCTTTAATCCTGTGGTAATAATAAAGATATTACTTGTAGAATGTGGCCAAAAAGACCTTGGACTTTCCGGAGTACAGAGAAGCTATGATGTGAGCCTGAGCCTGATTCAGTCCATGGTCTTTGCAAGCACTTGCTATGCGTCAGAGAGCTGAACAATGACTAAGAAGAATAGAAGAACATTTGATCCCTTTGAGTTGTGGTGCTGGAGAAGAGTCTTGAACGTTCCATTGACCGCCAAGAGATTGTTCTTGGCAACCTTCAGCAAGTTTGTCTTGGAGAGAGTGAAACCAACTTGTTCCTCAGAGGTAAGGATTTTGAATCTCTGTCTCACATACTTTGGGCATGTTGTCAGGAGTGATTAGTCTTTGGAGAAGGACATCATGCTTGGAAGAGCAGATCAATGCAGTAGATCAATTCAGGAGAGGAAGACTCTGGATAAGATGAGTTGACACAGTGACTGTGATAAAGATGGCAGTCATGTCAAAGACACTGAGATTGGTTGAAGGAAAGGCAGTGTATAGAGCTATTGTTCATAGAGTTACTATGTGGACTCATTGACATGTAAGAACAACTACCTTATTTATCATACTAAACTCATTAACTATACACTGGCATAGATTTAATTTCTATTTTTAAAATAAATAGAAAAATGAATAAAATGAAAGTTTAAAATACTTTAAAACTCTTAAGAGCAAGGATATCAATTTCAAGACTAAGGTGCACATAGAGCAAGATACAGTAATTTCAATTACTTCTTATAAATCTTAAAGTTGGACAATGAAGACTGAAGAAGAACTGAGGCCTTCAACCGGTAATGCTGAAGAAGAGTACTGAGTATCTCATAGCTTACCAAAGGAACAAGCAAATCTGTCTTGGAGGAAATGCAGTCAGGATGCTCCTTAGAGGAGAGGATGACAAACCATCTCATATACTTTGGGCAGGCGATCAACAGAGGACAGTCCTTGGGGAAACACATTATACTGGGAAAGGTGAAGTGTCAGAGAAAGAGACAAAAATCCTCGACTAAATTCCTCTAGGTCGTATAGCCCTGGTGTACAAGTTGCCGTACCACGGTCACTTTTGGTTGCTGTGAGGCTGAACACTGTGACACGGATGTGTCAAATGTGTTAATGGTTGGCTACCCAATGTGGACTGAGAGTGGGGTGGAGCTCCCCGATTAAACAAGCGTGGAAGGAGGAGTGGCATCCACTTCCATAATAGCTTGCCTCTGGAAACTCTATGAACCTGGAAAGAGGATGAAAGGCACCCAAGCGTCGAGGACTCTCCTTCATAGGGTCGCTATGAGTCCCCTGTGACTCGATGGTACTTAACAACAACAACAGATGGATTGACACAACGACAGGGCTTAAACATCAGGCAAGGAATAGTGCAGATAAGGCATGATTCCCAAATGTTATGTATAGGTTCTCTATGAATCGTAGGCCACTGGATGGCTCATAACAATAATGCTTGTGCAAAGAGAGCTCAGGTGGCCTACCCTATAGGGACTTGCACTGCTAACACAAAGGTTGAAGCTGTCTGCCTGCTTCCACTCAAACCTACAGTCAACTCTGTGGGAGAAAGATGGGCAATCTCCTCCAGCTAACCTCACCACCTGCTCCCTGTGTGATTTACAGGCTGAGAAATCTGCTGCAAGTTCAGCTATGAGTCATTTTCAACTGAACGGTAATTTGAGAAAGAACCATAAAGAACAAAAGAATTCAGAAATACCAAACCTGCTAACATTGTCTGGTACTCTGGCTTCTCTGTTCCCTCCGACGTCATTATGATGATGCTGACTTAGTTCCTTCCTTCCTCTTACTCAGAAGCATCCATTCACCCTTGAATATCTGCATTCCTATTTTGTGCAGTCTAGAATGTGATTAAAAAGCACTTCATTGCTTTTTTAAGATAATTTATCTTTTATATCCTATTGCTCTGCAACAAACCATACAAATTGAACGACTGAATTGAAAAACAACAATCAAATTGGAAAATCTTATGCCTTAACAAAGAAAGCAAAATTTGTTTTGTCCTAAAATTGTTATTTGAGTGTGTTTGTCTTTTTGCTTGTTTTATTTTTGTACTTCACATGACAGGTTTTGATGTCAAATAATCTTATTGCTAAAGATCCAAATTGCATGTTGCTGTTGTTGTTGATTGCCTTCGAGTCTAGCATGACTCATAGTGCCCTTATGAACAAAAGACCTGCAGCCCTTCTATAACCATGACATTTATCAAAGTTCATAGAGTTTCCAGAGGCATGTTTCCAAATTGTATATATAAAGAAAGATCTAATTGATGCCTCTGAGCTTTGGTTCTGGAGAAGAGTATTGAATATACATATACTGATAAGAAAATGAACAGGTTCATGCTGGAGAGGGTTAAACCAGAGTGCTCCTTGGAGGCAAGAATTCCGAGGCTTTGTCTGACATACTTTGGACATGTTGCAAGGAAGTACCCGTCGTTGGAGAGGGACATCATGCTTGGGAAGGTGGAGGGACAGCGCAGGATAGGAAGACCCTCTAGGAGGTGTATTGATTCAGTGACAGGAGTAATGGGGCTGGGTGTGTCTCAAACAGTGAGACTGGCACAGACAGAGAAGGGTTTAGGGCTGTTGCACATAGGGTAACTATGAATCACGGGACACTCGATGACACATAGCAACAACAACAAATGGTATATATAATTGGTGTAATATAATTTATATATACACACACATAAATAATGGTATATACAAATGGTATGTATAAATAAATAAAGATCTAAATGTAGATCTAAACATAGTTGAAAATTGGTGCTTCCCACCAATTGAGAGCTTAGATGAATTTGCCAAGGCTTGCCCCATTTCTTTTCCACAGAGACTGTTCGATATTGCTGCTGTAGGATTTATTCACACTGTTTTGAGAAGATTCTAGGAAAGAACAGACGAACCCAAAAGAAAAAGAAGTTCCTAGTCGTAACACCTAGACATCCTCCTGATCAAAGCAGTCACAAACAAGCTCTGATTAATAGGAAGAACAATTAAACCGTGCGGCATAGTATGTGTCAGGTTGATAATAATAAGTTTGGTGGTTCAAATCCACCAAGCACTTCATGGGAGAAATATGGGCAATCTCCTCCTGAAAGCTCAGAAAGAGTCAGAATAGACTCAGAGGCAATAGGCTTGGGATTTTGTTGTTCCTTTTTCTTTTTATTCTATTTCTGAAGAGATTGAGGTTAAAAATGTTTTTAGACTTTCTCAATACTATGATAGTTTCATCCAGCTTCTCCCACAAAAATTTGCAGTGTTGGAAACTCAGTGAAGGGTCCCTGTGAGTCAAAAATGAATAGGTTTGCATTATGTGTAGATTTGTGTTGTGACAGTTCTTTAAAATCCACATTAACATTGCAGTCTATACTTTGTGTAATGCTTTTGTTTTGTGTATTAAGCAGCCCTATTATTTGGTTGGTGGAATTGAAATGCATAATACATTTTATTTTGTCTCTATTGTATCATTTTGAGGCAAATTAAACATTAAAACATTACCAAGTACAATGTTAATCACTATTCAGACTTTTAATGCTTTTGTACCTACTAGTGATAAGTTCAGCAGAGAGAATTTTTAAAGATTTATGCTGAAAATAAATTAATTAGGTTAAAAAATGAATGTTTAAAGGCAGAGAATAAATTTATTGAGTCTAAACATGAATGTCAGGCAGAAATGTCAACAGAAATGGCTTGAATTGCTAACTTTAAAAAAGAAATATGTACTGTTTTAGCTACCAAATGATTATCAAGAATAACAGTTTCCTATTTAACATCGCCAGTCGCACTTTGAGATGGGAAACAATGTGTGGGAGCTAGAATAATACAGTGCAAAAAGCAAGAAGAAAGGGCTACTGAATTAAAGATTGGGGGGACAGGGGAGGGATTTAAAATTGGTAAAAAAGGGCATTTCCACAGAATGTTACAAAAACCAAAGCCAATCCACTTCTAGTCAGTACATTGCAGATTGTAGTGACTTGGATTCTGAGGCTGAACATTTTCATGTTAAAAAAAGAATCAAGCTGCTCATCTTTCTCTGACAGCATCCTGAATTAGAACCCACGTCCTTTTGGTTACCAGTGCAACACGTTTCCTAGAAAGAGTGTAACCGCGAGGAATGTTATGTCCATTAGAAGATCCCTGCTTGATTTATCCAAAATGAAATACGATGTAACATATGTCAACTCCAAAATCTGCTTAATTAAATATGCCAAAAAAATGTACTGAAAGAGTAAAAATGACACTTAACCATTCGTTGTATTTATTAGCATTATAACCTGACAACACACATCTCTAACAGAAAGCAAACTAAAAGCCCACGAAATAAGGTGCCAGACTGGAAAACATATGGCTCTTTCCAATAACCATAGTCTAGTTACCGTAGGTGGTAAAATTCTATTTGGGGGCCTTCTCAGAGCTTGATGAGTAAAAGCATCAGATGTTTACTTTTAGGAGTTTTCAAGAAGAAATTTCTCGTATTTATTTACAGCATTGAAGCAAAGGTATTACCTTTATTTCTGAATTGTAGGAATCTTAGAGAGTCTGGAGGAAATTCTACTACATTTTCTTAGAAAGGGTTGGCAGCTAGGTGGGAAAAAAATGATAGAGTCTTTAAATATTTAAGATCTCACTGCTGCTTTGCAGCTTAAAGAAAACTTGTTTTTCCTTATTGGCAAATATTTCAGAGCTTATCTCAGCTTCAATGACATTTTCAAAAAGTTTAATATTCCTAAACCATAAAGAAAGATTTAAAAAAAAACTTAAGGCAGTGAAGTAACTCTTTTGTTGCAAAATTTAAAGTCATTGAAATTTTAACATCGTAGATTTTCATATCTAAAACACGTTCTTGCTATTGGAGATTAACCTCAATACTTTTTAGTTAATATTTAGTAATACATTATTGAGTGAACTAAAAAAATTCATGACCTCTTTTCTTACCATCAAATTATTGTAATAGATAAATAAAGCTGTTAGAACAAAAATAAAATGCTAGGTCTTGTCTTGTAGGGACATTTGACTTTATATGAAAATAAAGAACTAATTCTACTAAATGTGGAAGAAGGATTGGCAATATCCTCCCGGGAGGTGTACTGCCTCTGGAACCTTCTATGGGGTCAGTGAGGGGTCAGTTTTCGCTTGACGGTACACAACAACCACAACAACAGTGTAGAAATGTTTATTTTAAAGTGTTACAAAAATCCACTTATTAGTGTTATCACAGAGCTTTTAGCATAAATATTATGAACCTTATCAAACTTGGTCCCTAGCAAAACAGTCACAAATAAATAGCATTACCTGAAAGATAATTCATATCATTTCTTTTCTTTCAATTTTTGCGCATGTTGGTACATATTCAATTCATTACCATACAATATTTATCTATCTCAGAAAGTATCCAAGAAATCTGGTACCAAAAATTGTCAAAATAATAAAATTTCTAAGTCATGCTGCATTTTTAAAATGTAAATATTCAGGAATATTCAGGTCCATAGGTTCAATAGTTTTAATGATTAGCGATAGGTGCTTATAGAAACAAAGTAATGGAGTTTAATCCTTCTACTATTTCACAACTGTGTGTAGTCTTTGGCAATTTAATTAAACTCATCATGGCTCAAATTCCTCATTTTAAGGTGGAGAAAATACCATATTTTCTTTAAGATGCCTTAGATTACAAGACACAGCAGCACTGTTTTATGTACTACTGTGAAGGCAAGCTGAAAACCAAAGCAGGAGTTTACAAAGAAGGTCCCTGTGTGAAGCAGATTGACTTAAAAGCTAACGCGAGCAAAATGAGGGAAAAAGGCTGATGCACAGAAAAAGGTACAAGGAAACTTGTGTATCTCAACATTGGCACTGAAAGACAAGGGGGAAATCCTCCCCTGATGATGTGAAACACAAGCGAATATTCATGCAAAACTCAGCAGGCTTAGTTTACATTACTGGCGTGGTCTGAAATAATCTCAAAAGAGAACTTAATTGAAAGCGGCCTCAGGTTGGTCACATTCCAGATGACTGGTAGAAAGAAACCCAAGTATTTTCTGGAAGAACTTGATGAAAATCCAGGCTGGAGCCTCCCTGAGATAGTATTGATTGTAAAGCTCAGACCAAACTCAGAGATTTTACCATGGTGAAAGGTGGACAATAGAATATTTGCACACAACCCATCTTCACTTTCTTTTATCCACCCTACTAGCCACACGTTGCTGCAGCTCCTCCCATGAAGTTTTATTTCTCTACCCCTTGAGTCTCTGTTTCTTGTTTTATTTAGGCCAATTCAACATAGCAGACATGATGATCTGCTTATTTCAATTCTAGACTCAAGAGGCCTTGCACATTTATAGCGCTCTCTTAGAACTCTGTTAGCTTCAGGAAAACAAATCCTTGCTGGTCTGGTGAAACAATGACAGGCCCCTTGGTCTTTGCTAGTTCACCTTGTACACAGTCTACCCACCAGATGCAATAGACTCATGAGCAAGCCAAATTGCAGCCAGTTGAGTTCATTCCAGTTTAACAGAACCACTGGTTAACTTGTGGACCCATCAACAAGAAATGTGGGCCACTGAGTTTCAGGGTGTTTTGCTATATAGCAGTCACTCACAATGTGTAGCAAATGAATTCTTTTAGCCACATCTACTTTTAGGGGACACATCATGTGCCTAAGTTCATAACACACATAATGTGCATAGAAAATTAATGTGAAGGAGTTGATTAACTTGTCAAAACCATATACTCAAAATCCAACCTCACTGTTGTCAAGTAGGTTGACTCTCAAGTTCTCCAAGGCGGTAAGTCTCAGGAGACGAGAATGGTCATATTTCTCCTTGGAGTGACTGGTGGAGTTTAACTTCCAGCAAAGGACTCACTACCTCTGGGTTAGAAGCACAACTTCCTAGCATCTAGACCACTGGACTTTGGTCAAAACCATGCAGAATGTATGTACATTATTTACATTAAAAGATGCAATAACCATAAAGCAGTTAAATTTGTGTTTCACACGTTACATCTATAAATGGCAGTTAAAATATTTACTGAGGCTATATCATAGTCGGCCTTTAGATACTTTTTTTTAAATTTAGGTTATTTTTCATGTCAATAAATACTCTTTTTTATCTCTAGCTGTCTTCGTATAAAAATGGAAGTTCTACGCTGCTCTCAGGAACAGCAATTTTGAAAAATACTTCTTAACTTGGGGGAGCCTGAAGAGTATTATGCTGAGTAAATTAACACAGTCTCATAAAAACAAATACTACACAAGACCATTATTGTACGAATTGGAGTAAAACTACATACTAGTAAAACATGTACGAGGACCCAAGGAGGAAGGGGTTATAGCAGAGAGGTGAGGATCAGTAGGGTGGGTGGAAATGGGTGTGTGTGAAGGAAATGGGAACAATGCAGGTGAAAAGACAAGGTAATGATGGACATAGTCCAATGGTAATTAATTTTCTAAAACATAATGCAAGAGCACACAATATGAAACACAATATGAATGAGGAATAGTATGAAACACAAAGTATATAAACATTGTAAACAACCCAATAAAAAATAAAAACAAAACAAAAAATAATGGAAGTTCTCACTTGAAGAACTTTGGGAAGACTGAATGCATGTGCAGTTATCTTACAACTATAAGATACTGCGTGACATGTAACTGCAACTACAAATTCTCATTGTGTGGAGTTGACTCAGAACAGACCCATCAACAAACAAAGCAGGAGGATTGAGGGAAGTTAGGAAAAGAATGGCTAGACAAGGAACATTGGAATAGATGAGAGAAAGCACTGTTTAAAAGCTTCGAAGAACTCTAGAAACCCTAATCCACAACATGAACAGTCTTCTAAGCATCCTGAAAAACCTACAACCAGGAAAGAATAAAATAGATGAAGAAGACCTTCTAAGAATCAAATCCCTATGCACATCAAAAAACTTCTCCAACAGGGTAAAAAATGAAACTCACAGACTGGGGAAAAAGACTTGATAATGACATATCCAATAAGGGACTTATATCTAGAATTTTAAAATACTCAAGCACCACAACAAGGTAAAGGCAAACAACCCAATTGCAAAATGGGCACAGGATATGAACAGACATTTCATCTTTTTAATTTTTTTATTAAATTTTATTAATTTTAATGAACATTTACAGAGATTTTGGATTTCCATTCATTCATTGTTGCACTGTTTTCTCTACCCCCATCCAGTTCAATGAAGACATTCAGATGGTTAACAAACACATGAAGAAATGTTCAAAACTCCTAGCTCTAAGAGAGATGCAAATCAAAACAACCATGAAATATCATCTCACCCCAGTAATGATAGCAAGATTAAACAGAGCAGCAAGCAACAAGTACCAGTGAGGTTGTGGAGAAACCAAAACTCTTAGTCACTGTTGGCAGAAGTGTAAAACGGTACAAACACTATGAAAGGCAATATGGTGTTTTCTCAAGGAATTGGAAATTATTTTGACCCAGAAATTTCACTACTACAAATATATCTTAAAGAAATCAGAACTGCCACTCAAATGGATATATACACACCCATGTTCATTGTTGTGTTGTTCACAATAGCAAAGAGATGGAAACAACCCAAGAGTCCATCAACAAACAAATGGATAGAGAAGCTGAGGTATATTCACAAAATGGAATACTGTGTAGCACTGAAAAACAAGGAACTCATAAAATATTATACAAAATGGGTGACCCTGGAGAACATTATGCTGAATGAAATATCTTAGTCACAAAGGACAAATACTGCATAATGTCACAGTTATAAAACAGTACTGACAGGGTGGTTGGGAGGAAACTAAAGAGAGGATAAACAATGTAAACTAAATTGAAACAGATGAGGGAAAGAACTGCTTAAAAGGAATATATGATTAGGCAGTATTTACATGAAAAGTCCAGAATAAGAGCTGCACAGCAAAGTGGATGGGGGAGGGGTGGCTAGGGAGGAAATTCTGCAACAGTGAAAGAATTTTTTTTTCAAAGACAAAAGCTAACTGGGGGGAGAGGGGATGGAGCAAAACATGCTACAATGAATGAATGGAAATCCATGTTCTCTGTAAGCTTTCATTAAAAACTTAACTAAAAAATATTTAAAAATATATAAAAAGAATATATGATTAAGGATTATGGCAACATCCCAGACTAAGAAGTGCATTGCAAAGTTTCATGGGGGAAGAGAGGGAATAGGGCAAGGGAGAAAATTGTGCAACAACAAATAAATATTTTTAAAAACTAAATAATGTGAACTAGGGAGGGAAAATGTACAACCGTGAATGAGTGAAAATCCAACTTTAACCTAAACTTTCACTAAAATCACAATGAAAACAAAACAAACCAATAAAAAAGAAGTATACATCTAGTATCAATAAAGAAGAAATACTACAGTGAAAGAAATAAATGCAATAATCTTAGTGAGAAATGACTAGGGTCTGAGCTAAGGTCTGTTGAAGTCAATGAACTAGAAACACATTTAAAATGTACTGTCGAGGACACCTGTAACTCTAAAGTGCTCAAATATATTGTATCCAATAATTTTAAGTACTAAATGACATTTGGAAATCACTCTATGACAATATAACCAAGAATGTCAATTACAGTAAATATACAGTCAGAGTAAAATGTAAATCAGTTTTACTCCAAACTACATACATTTTGCTCCAGTATGCCCAAACTCTAAAGCAATGTATATTTTGTTATTTTTTATTTGGTACCACATGAAAGCATTACGAAACACAAATAATTTACTAGAATTAATTTGTTGAACCAACAAATATTATTCTTTAGGAATTGGAGCAAAGCCAGATGAAACATCATTGGATAAAGTTAAAAGAAAGCTTGTAATTCAGCTGGAGGTCACATTATAGGATTCTCAAGTAGCTCAAGAATTTTATAACTTCATAATGAATTCTACCAAAAACTTGAACTCACTGTATTGGGCCAATTCCAACTCATAGTCTCCTATGAAGAAAGAATGAAACTCCTCCAAGAGTTCGCAAAACTGTGTATCTGTACAAGAGTGGATTATTCCAGAGGTGTTTATTCAATAGTTTGGAATCTATTGCAACCTATTGTTCTGGCGAGCAATAGTAAGAAACTGCACTGCAATCCCAAAGACGCGCTGTTTGAACCCACCAGGAGAAGGATGGGCAATTTCCCCCTTTTCCATTAACTGTAACTTTTCCAAAACCTGCTAGGGGGAAAAATATCTTTATTCATTCCTTTAAGCATGAAGGAAGTGATCAGATCTTTTATTATTCAGGGGTAGTCTTGATATGGAAATTCACACACGGTCAGGGGAGAGTGCAGGATCCTTCCCTGTGTGTGAATAAACAGTCTTTTTGGATTCCTTCTGTTTACAAGTAGTGAACCTGAGAAATAAAACAAGCAAGCAGAAAACTTATAGTTGAGGAATTAAATGGTCATACTTACATCCAAGGTAGATTTTTGTCTAGAACAATTAAAAAAGTTAGTAAGAGAGAAAAGGGAATAAAAAGGTTGCTTAGAAAGGTGGAGAGAGAGAGAGAGAGAGAGAAGAGGGGAGGAAGGGAGGGGAGGGGAAGGGAGGGGAGGAGAGGAGAGGAGAGGAGAGACACCCCATCTGGCCACCAGCAGTGGTAGAAGAGAAAGAGAGTTCAGTTGCTTTGCTTGTAAACTCCCTGGCTCCCTACCTGAATGGGAACCACAGGAACCACAGCATCAAACGAAAGTGGTTTATTTGATAGGAAGTGGAATCAACAAACATCTGAGCCCCTGAGGTCTGTGTAACTCCTGGGTCCTGATCCAAAACCAGTGTTTACTGCATGTGTGTGTTGACTCGAGGGCAGCAAGCATACATTTTCAAACAGAATAGGTTGGGAGACAGGTGAAAGGGCTTGTTACATCAACACTGCATCCTCTTCCAAACTCTTTGATTTTTTCCCCCAGATATATTTTTCTTTGATGGCAGAATGGCACACCATGATAGATTTTTGTCAGACAAAAATCTCATTTGTCTGAGAATTTCCATCTTCCCTGGTATTAAGACTCAGCTATAGAACAGTTGTTGTTGTGTACTGTCAAGTCTGAATCGACCCACAGCTGACACTCCAGTGGGTTTTCAGAGACAGATTGTCCATCCTTCCCCCACTCCCACGGAGCCGCTGATGGATTCACCGTCCTGCCTTCAGGACTGCAGCGCACCTTCTTACCACTAGACCACCAGAGATCAAGAAGAGTGTGTATATGACTTTGGAGAGAAAGTATATCATTTAAGCTTATTATCTGACATTTACTTCCATTTGCTTTTAATATAAAGCAAATGTTAACCTCTTGGACTCAATTGTATACCTAATTTAAACAAGACATAAGGCTACCAAAATAGAGTCTTAAAACAGTCAGTGTTACAATTTGTAACACTCCAGATCTGCATATGCATTGTCTCTCATATATTACCTCTCTCAATGGAAACATTTCCTTATCAGATACCATCCATCATTTTCCCCTGCAACTGATGTCCTCTGTAGATGTTGCCACCATCTACCATCTATCAACCTTCCGAGTTAGAAGATGAAAGTCTATCAAGATTTGTACCCTTTTTCACTAAGTTAAAATCTTTTACTTAAATTTATACAACGCCTTCCTACTGGATCTATATTTTCATTAAGTTCCTCTTCATTTATACCTGAATTACTGTATCCACAATCATTTCTTAATTGACCGGCTTCCCTGACTCTAATCGTGCATTTTCTCTACTCTCCTGAACAGAATGGCAACTTTTCACTTTATCCTTATCACTCTCCCACTGCCATGGAGTCAGAGCCAATTCATACCTGACCCCTCCAGAAGATTTTCAGAGGCTTTAGATTTTAGAAACGGAGATTGCTCTTCTTTCTTCCACAGAACAGGAAATGGATTGGAACCACTCATCTGTGGATTGGCAGTGTAACTTCTTTTAGACTAGGCCACTTGTTGCTGTGTGCTGTGGAGTCAGAACCAACCGATAACAGCTGACTTTCTGGTGAGTTTTCAGAGACAGTTAATCACATGGGAGGAAATTACACATGCTTCTCCTGCTGTTGATTGTGGATCCCAGTAAGATGAAGTTGTTGACAATTTCAATCTTTTCTCCATCTATCATGGTGTTGCCTATCAATCGAGTGGCAAGATTTTCTGTTTTCTTGACTTTGAGATGGAACCCATATTGAAGGCTGTATTGTTTGGTCTTCTGCAGTAAGTGCTTCAAGTCCTCCTCACTTTTAGCAAGCAAGGTTGCGTCGTTATTGGTGAGTCTCCCTCCTGTCTTAATGAAATATATTTCTTCATAGAGTCAAGCTTCTTGAATAATTTGCTCAGCATACGGATTAAGTCAGTATATAGAGAGAATACAACACTAACACATTCCAGTCTTAATTTTAAACCATATAATTTGAGACCCTTGCTCTGTGCACAAAACTCTCTTGTTCTGGGTTTTCTATGAGCACAATTAAGTATTTTAGAATTCCCGTTCTTCTCAGTGTTAGCCATAGCTTTTTATGATCCAGTCAAAAGCTTTTTCATAGCAAATAAAGCATAAATAGACATTCTTCTGGTATTCTTTACTTTCAGCCAGGGTACATTTCGTTTAAACTAATCAGAACCCAGTGAGTGAGTTTTTATGATTAAAAGTTGGTGGACAGGTTTTATTAGAACTTCCAGATTCACACAGACTAGGAGGCAGGACTGGCTCTCTACTTCTTAAGTCACAAGCATCTGAAAAATCCTTTAAACAGTAAAGGAACACTGATAGTAATGGTATTAGTGATAGAGTCCAGATTGGAAGTCAGTTGAAATGAGGAAAAATAATGGCAAATATTCTTTAATAATGGGAACATAGAATTTTTGTAGCTTGAATGTTAGAAAATGATAAATTATGAAAAATGAAACAGAAAGCATGAACATTGACATTCTGGATATTAGTAAGAAGAGATGGACTAGCTTTGGCCACTCTGAATCAGATCATCACTTGATATATACTGTGCTGGAAATGAAATACTGAAGAGAGGCAGGTAGAGGTGATTAAAAGCAGTTAAAGTTGGTGTGGGAATTTGCTGATTTGATTTAATCATTCACTTTAATGAAAAATAATGCTACTAGAGACTCATTGGGGGGAGGGGAAGACTTCTTCAAAATACTCAAATGCTGTTTTTCAAAATATCTAGCACTTTATCTGTCATAAACCATGAGGGGAAACAGAATATTCCTTGTTGTTATTGTTGGTATTTTAAACTCAGATACACTGCTCACTGTGCACAAAATTCTACTTCACCTCATAGCTGTAAGCAGGAACACAGGGAACTTTAAAAACAACAAAAGCACCTTTTGTTTTGCGGCAGTGGTGAAATGCTGTCTTGTTTCTTTTTTGGAACCCAGCTGGCAGACATAGCGATCTCATAAACAAATATGGGCATGTAACTTGTCTCAGTAAAGAAAGTTATGAATTCACTAAAAAAACTACCTGGCTCTGAATAAAAGCCTTGGCAGACACAGCCACCACTCCTGAAATCCTGGAGATCTTCCGAGAGTACACACAAGACAAAAATTATAAAAACAGCATGGTGTCAGGTTGGCAGCTTCTGACTCCCCTAGCTTCGCAGAGGGGAGAATTCCCATTAACAGCACCAAGATTCCAATTTCCCAGAGGTCAAAAATGACCTCATAATTTAAAACATTTCTACCAAATCTAATACCAACTATCCCCACCATGACACTTATTACTTCCTTGCTAGCTTCAATAATTCATGGCAGTGGCCACACAGAAATCACAGGCAATGCTCACAATTATGAGTTTATTAGAAAAGTAATGGGTTATGATATGGGCTCAGGGTTGACTCTGTTGGTTTTTCAGTCAGAATAGTCTCTTTTCAGTTGTATAAAAGCTAAAATCTCTGCTGTTTGCAATGTCAATAGCAACCTATTCCTTATTCTAGTAATGAGGGAATAAAGGCTTGTCTATAATTTCTTTGGCCATAGTTCCCTGGGAAATGCCTAAAAGGCACCCACTCTTCCAGTAACCACTGGTCTTTCTAGCTCTGTTGGCTAGGAAATCACAGCTCTGCCACACACTGGCCTGGCTTCCGCTACCATTCTCACGAACACTATCTTGGTCATCTCATGCCATCTCGCCATCTCACAGTCTTACACCATCTCTCTGTTCTTACAGCTTTCTGACATTTGAACAATTTTAAGAACAGGTATCTCTGGTCCAAAGGGTGACCTGTACTCTTTGTCTTTTCATCTTCATAATAGCAAGATCTCCGTTTTCTGCCTCTACTATGGCTTAAATTAGGCTTTATTGATGGTAAACTAACCAACACTCACTTTTAATGCTGTACACATTTTACTTTTTGTAGTTCTACCCAAGAGGTTAAATTCACCTCATTTACATTATTAGCAAGCTATCCAGTTCCCTTGTTGGGCATCAAATATAGCCTATTTGCATAGTCTTACTCCATTGTTTTAGAAGCAGGAGTGGCATCCACTTCCTAAACAACTTGATTCCAGAGACTCTATGAACTTTGATAAATGTCAATAGTTTTGGAGGGGTTTCAGGACTCTTGTTCATAGGGTTTCTATGGGTAGTGCTCCACTTGAAGGCAATCAACAACAACAATAACTCCATTGTAAAAAGGACATCATGTTTGGAAAGGTGGAGGGCCAATGAAAGCGAGGAAGAGACTCAGGGAGGTAGATTTGCAACAATGAGCTCAAGGATAAGATGACAAGGATGGGTCAGTACAGGGCAAGGTTCAGATCGGTCATTTATAAGGTCACTGTAAGTCAAACTTGGCCCAATGCCACCTAACAACAACTCCCTTGTGAGTGGGTAACCACTGGATTGTGGCTAGAAAAAGTCTACTGAATCACAAGATAAATAAGTGTTTGATTCAGCCTAATTCTCCAAACAGAAGTGAATAATAACAGATAGCTTCATAATTTAAGAAGAATTGACTGGATCTTGTGCAGATGAGTATCTAAAATGCTTCAGATCTAGTTTCTGAAATAGAATTACAAAATCTCAGGTCTGCAAAGGGCATTTAAGAAGGAACCCCACAATTTAAGTTTAAGTTATTGTTGTGTAACATCAAGTCAGAACCAAGCCATAGCTGACTTTCCAGCTTTTCAGAAGCAGTTAATTGCACAGGAGGAGACAACCCATTCTTCTCCTGTGAAGCTGCTGGTGGATTAGAACTGTGGGCCTTTGGAATTGCAGTGCAGTTTCTTACCACTAGGCCACCAAAGCACTCTAAAAGAGTACCTGGGAGCTTAGAAAGTTGGAGTGACTTGTTCACACGCACTCATCCCAAAATTATTGAGGCCCAATACATCAGCCATTTCCTTATTGCATAGATAAGAATTACTAAGAGGATATCTCATCTAAAGCATGACTGTTAGGTCTAACTTAATAATGGTTTCTCTAATAGAATAACAAAAGCACAAACAGTAAAAGACAAAATAACTAAATTAAAAACATTCTGTGCCTCAAGTTACAAAAAAAGTGAAAAGTCAAGCTACAAATCAGGAAAGGATCTCCAGAAATATATGTCCAGTAAGAATCTAGTAATCAAAACTTGGTTAAAATTTCAGCAACTCTATAGCAAGCTACAAGTAAAGGTGACATTTTGATTCTCTAAAATATCACTTTTCAGTTTATCCTCATAAAGGTGAAATGACAAAATAAAGGTAAAAATTCTACCTTTGTAAAGGTGAAACAACAAAATAAAAGTGATATTATGTTATCTAATATAGAAATATCAGTAACATTTCAATGACTCAATAACAAACTACAGATAGAAGGTAAAAGGGCAAAACAAAACAAAACAAAAAACAAAAAACAAACAAAAAAAATAAAATAAAAAAGAAGGTAAAAGGGCAAAGGACTTGAAAAAATATTTTATCAAAGAGGACATGTGAATGGCCACCAAACATACAAAAGATTATTATGATGCCAACAAGATGAAAATGAAAAACACAATAATGTATTGTTTCACTTGGCTTGTTGTTATGTCTCATTAAATCATCTGCAACTCATAAAACTCCATGTACTATAACTTTGAACTCTTCTCTATCATAAACCAATCTCATAATCTCCAACACACTTACCTTGTCAGTCCATCTTATGCAGGGTCTTCCTCCTCCGTGCTCTTTCTCTGTTCTTCCAAGCATGTTCAAACCATGTCAGATGGTGTTTCAAAATCCTTACCTTCGAGGAGAAGCTTGGTTTTACCCTCTCCAAGACAGACCTGTTTATTCTCTTAGCAGTCCAACAATAGTCAATATTCTTCTAGTGTTCAATCCTCTTCTCCAACATCACAGCTCAAAGGTAATCATTCTTCTTCTATCTTTAGTCACTGTCCAGCTCTCTTAAATATAACAAATATTGTGAAGACCATGCCTCAAATAAGGCACACCTTAGTCTCTATATTGACTTTTTAAAATTTAAATTTATTATTAATTTCAGTATAAATTTACAGAGACTTGGATTTCCATTCATTGTTGCACTTTTCTCCCCTCCCAACCCTCCTTCCTAGTACACGACCCTCTTTGAAAAGTAAAAGAAAAATTCATTCATTTTTTTACAAACCCTCCCCCAGGTCCACTCTACCATGTAGCCTTCACTCTGGACTCCTGTCATGACAAAAATACCTAAACACATATCTCTTTTAAACAGTTTTCTCCCTCATCTGTTTCAATGCAGTATACATTATTGAACCCATCTTTCTCAGTCTCTCCCCCAACCCCGAGGTCAGTCCTGTTTTACAACAGTGTCACCATGCAGTACTTGTCCTTTTGTGACTGAAATACTTCACTCAGCATAATGTCCTCCAGAGTCACCCATTTTGAATAATATTGCATGAGTTAGCTTCTTTTTCAATGCAGCATAGTATTCCATTGTGTGAATATACCACAGTTTCTCTATTCATTTGTTTGTTAATGGTCACTTAGGTTGTTTCCTTGCTATTGTGAACAAAGCCAAAATAGGCATGGGTGTGCATGTATCTTCTTGGATGTCAGTTATGGTTTCTTTGGGGTATATTCCCAGTAGTGGAATTGCTGGGTCAAATGATATCTCTATTTGTAACTTTCTGAGAAAGCATCATACCACCGTCCACAGTGGTGGCACCATTTTACACTCCCACCAACAGTGAATCAGGGTTCCAGTTTCTTCACAACGTCACCAGCATTTGTTGCTTGCTGTTCTGTTAAATTTTGCTACTCTGACTGGGGTGAGATGATATCTCATAGTTGTTTAAATTTGCATCTCTCTTAGAGCTAGGGATTTTGAACATTTCTTCAT
>NW_006399908.1:4442975-4444258 GCF_000299155.1 Elephantulus edwardii | reverse complement strand
TATACACACAAATGAGCACAATTAAATTTCTGCAATTATTCTCAAGGTTTGCTGCAATTTGTTGTGATCTATACAGTCAAATGCCTTTGCATAGTAAATGAAACACTGTTAGATACCCCTCTTGTATTCTCTCCTTTCAGCCAAGATCCAGCTGATATTGGCAATGATGTCTCCTGTGCCACGGCCTCTTCTAAACACAGCTTCTACCTCTGGTAGCTCTTTGTCAATGTACTGTTTCAGTCATTTTTAAATAATTTTCAGGAGGATTTTGCTTTCATATAATATTTGTCATATTGTTCAATAATTTCCACACTCTGTTGGGTCACCTTTCAGGGCACTCTCTTTATTTACCTTTGAATTGGAACTGACCCATAGTTGATCCTCCAGGGGGCTTTTCAGAGATAGTAAATAACAAGGAAGGAGATTGTCCATGTTTCTCCCACAGTTGTTGTTGTTGTTATGTGCCGTCGAGTCACTTGCAACTCATAGCCACTGTAAGTACAACAGCCCTAAACTCTGCTCTGTCCTGTGCCAATCGCACTGTCTCTGACACTCCCAACCCGATTACCCCAGTCACTGAATCAATCCACCTCTGAAAGAATTAATAAAAAACAAGGTCCCAGGAATTGATGTAAAACTGGTTGACATATATTTCAACAAACAGATGCTGCCTTGGAGATGCTCACCAGGTTGTGGCAGTCTCCTCCTGTAAAGATGTATATAGCCTTGAAAACCCAATGAGTGGCTCCATAAGTGGGAATTGACTTGACAGCAGGTGGTATGTGCTTTGTTTTGTTCGGTTTGGTTTGATTTTGGTTTTGATGTCTATGGGAAGCCAATACTAAATATTTGCAATAAACCAGAATATTAGAATGCTAACAGGATGTGGGGGAGGTGAGGTACACCCTAGAGTTCACCCTGAGGCACTAAGGCAATCCTTAAGGGTTTACCAGATTCTTGCATTTGCTGACCCCTCCCTCCTGAATGAAGCAGAAGGTTTTCAATATAAACAGCTTGGCTTCATTTGCATTGAATTCTCTTTGTTATTTCCTTCCTGATAACTTTTAGTAAAGATACAGGGAAGCTGGAATGGGGTCTTCAGTGGAGAACTACTGGTCCTCTGTTTTTCATGCAGATGACACAACCCTGCTTGCTGAAACTGAGGAGGACCTGAAGCACCTGCTGCAGAGGATGTCAAGAAGACAAAGATTCTCAGCACTGGGCCAATTGGAAGCATCAGGATGGATGGTGAAGAGATTGAGATTGTTCACAGCTTTAGTTTG
>NW_006399908.1:4440278-4442510 GCF_000299155.1 Elephantulus edwardii | reverse complement strand
ATCAGGATGGGAGTGTCAGAGACAGTGCGATTGGCACAGAACAGAGCAGAGTTTAGGGCTGTTGTACATAGGGTCGCTATGAGTTGCAAGTGACTCGACGGCTCATAACAACAACAACAACTGCTCTATCTCATTACAGGCTGTCTGTCAAATTATTAGTAATTACAAAAATACTTTAGCCTTGGTCTACAATAGATGTCCACTGATAACAGAAGGAATTCTGGTTCTATTGGCAAAGAATTTTGCTGTCAACCCCAAAATAAATTCTTTTAATCCACCAGTCGCTCCATGGGGAAAAAATGGGCAACCAATCTCCTCTAAGGCAATTTAAAGCCTCTGAAAAGTCACTGGAGGGTCAGCTATGAGTTGGTTCTGATTTAATGCCTTTGAGCTGTGGTGCTGGAGAAAAGTATTGAATATACCATGAACTTCCAGGAGAATGAACAGCTTTGTCCTAGAGAGGGTTAAATCAGGCTGCTCCTTGGAGGTAAGGATTCTGAGGTTTCATCTGACATACTTTGTGCATGTTACAAGGAGGGACAAGTCCTTAGAGAGGGACATCATACTTGGTAGGGTGGAGGGATAGAGAAGGAAGGAAAGAAGAAAGAAAGAGAGAGAGAGAGAGAGAGAGAGAGAGAGAGAGAGAGAGAGAGAGAGAGAAAGAAAATGAGATGGATTGATTGAGTGGCTGAGGTAATGACAGTAGGTGTGTCAGAGACTCTAAAGCTTGCACAAGATAAAGCAGGTTTCAGGGCTATTGTACTTAGGGTCACTATGAGTTGCAAGCAACTCAATGGCACATAACAACAACCACCAACATCAATTGATGGTGGAAATACAAAACAATACACCCATGTTAGAAAACTAGGAAGAGTAAAAAAAAAAACACTAGAATTACCATTTGTTGTTGTTGTTACATTTTGTTGACTATTATACCATAAACAACAGTTTGGAACCTTCCCTATCCTGTGCCATCCTCACTAGCTCAGACATACTCACACCGTTCATTGTTGCAGTCGCTGCATCAGTCAATCCATTCATGGTCTTCTGCTCTAATTCTGACCCTCTACCTTTCCAAGCATGTTGTCTGTATACAAGGACTAGCCCCTTCTTACAACATGCGTGAAATATGTGAGATGAAGTTTTACCATCAGGGCTCCAAGAGCATCCTGGTTTCACTTTCTCCAGAACAGACCTATTTGTTCTCTTGACAGTTCATGGGATATTCAATGCTCTTTTTGCAACATCACAACTCAAAGGCATCAATTCTTTTGTCATGTTTAGTCATTATCCAAATTTCAGATGCATGCAAGTAATTAAAAAGAACTTTGCTTGGGTTTGGTGCACTTTAGTCTTTAAGCTGAAGTCATTGCTTTTTAGTAGTACTCTGATTCCTGAGAACAAATTTTCCCAGTGCAATTCATATTTTCGTTTCTTGACTGCTAGTACCAATAGTGTTGATTGTGGATCCAAGTAAGATGAAATCTTTAACAACTTCAATTTTTTTCTCCATTATTAATTGCCTATTGGCCCAGTGGTTTTTTTTTTTCCTTGATGTTGAGATTCAAGCCATATTGAAGGCTATATTCCTTCGTCTTTTAAGTGTTTTTAGTCCTTCTTATTTTCAGCAAGCCAAGTGTATCATCTCCAAAGCACGGGTTGTTGTTGTGTCTTCCTCTAATCCTGATGCCACTAAAGTACAGCATCTCAATTGATCTCTTCTGCATGCAGATTGAACAGATAGGGAGAAAATATACAGTCTTGATGCACAACTCTCTTGATTTTTAACCATGCAATGTTTCCTTGTTCTGTCTGTACAACAATTTCTTGGTGTAAGGGTAGGTTTTGCATCGACACAACTAATGTTCTGGGGTTCTCATTCTTCTCAATATTTGCCATAATCTGTTGTGGTCCACACATTCAAATGTCTTTAAAACCTATTATACCCACTCCTACGTAAAAGTACTCAAAAAATTGTGATCAGAGACTTGTATACAAGTGCTCATTGCAGCACTATTCGTTGTATCAAAAACAAAACCATTGTGTGGATATACCACAGCTTCTCTATCCATTTGTTTGTTGATGGGTCCTTAGGCTGCTTCCAACTCTTTGCTATTGTAAACAAAGCTGCAATAAACATGGGTGTGCATATATCTCCTTGGATGGCAGACATGGTCTCTCTGGGGTATATTCCCAGTAGTGGGATTGCTGGGTCAAATGGTATCTCTATTT
>NW_006399908.1:4435717-4439645 GCF_000299155.1 Elephantulus edwardii | reverse complement strand
ATCAAATGAAAAAAATTATCTATAATAAAATGTGGAACGTAAAATATAATACTATTCAATAAGGGAAATGAAGTCTTTATGCATAGAACAATATAGATGAAACTGGAAGACATTACATTGAGTGAATTAAGTCAATCATGGAAGGGTAAAGATTATTTAAAGAGACAAGAACAGAGAACCCTTTTTTGGAGTGTTTTTTTTTAATCTGTGGTGAAATGAAAAGCGGAAGAGGTTATTGCATATGAATGTCTAAGTTTCTGCATACACTGGAAACTGTCGTGGATTAATGAAGAGTTGTATAGTCAATTAATCAGTATTAGTAAATTGAATCTCTGTAAAAAGTTGATTGATTGGTATAGATTGTGAGATATATATATATATATATATATATATAGTCTATTAAAATGAAGGAGGGAGGCCACAGCCACTGAGTTTCCTTATGCATAACCAATTACTTCAGGGGATATTCGTCCTTGATTTGGATGTTGCTATATTTCTTATTAGATGCTGGTAAGTCAAGTACAACTCATAGCAACCCTATGAACAAAAAATCTGACCAACTGCTCTTTTTTCTGCCATCCGCACTCTTCCTGACATACAAGAGCCTGTTGCAGCAGTCACCATGTCAGTCTACCTGGTTGAGGATCTTCCTCTCCTTCGCCAATCCTTTACCCCTCACAGCACTATGTCCCACTCAGAGGAATAGCCCCTCTTAGCAACATGCTAAAAATATATGAGGTGAAGCCTCATCATCCTTGCCTCCAAAGAGTGCTCCAGCTGCACCCTCTCCAAGACATAAATGTTTGTTCTTTGATCCTGATTCAGCATTCCTCCTCATAGAGCCCAGCTTCTCAAGTAAGTAGCTCAGTATACAGATTGAATAGATGTGGAGAAAGAATACTTCCTTCTCAATTTTAAATCATGCAGTTTCTCCTGCTTTGCTTGCAAAACAGCTTCCTGGTCCAGGTTTAAATTCTGCTTAAGCACAATTAAGTGCTCTGGACTGCCATTCTTAATGTCAACCAGTTTATGATTCACATAGTCAAATGCATTTGCATAGTCAATGAAGTTTGAATAGACATTCTTCTACTGTTCCTTACTTTCAATAAGAATCCATCTGACATTAGCAATGATATCCCTGGTGCCACAGCCTCTTCTAAATCCTGCTTGAACTTCTAGCAGTTTTCTATCAATGTACTACTGGTCTAGCTGTTTTTGAATGATCTTCAACAGTATTTTGCTTGCATATGATATCAATGATACTGTTCAATAGTTTCCACATTCAGTTGGATCACCTTTCTTGGAATGGGAACAAATAGTTACCTTTTCCGATATCTTGGGGAGACTACTTTTTTAAAGACACAAACTACAACTTCACACATGGTTTTCACCTAAGGGGCTGCACAGGAATCAGATTGACTGCATTTGTGGAAGACAACATAGGAAAAACTCAATATCAGCAATCAAAGCTATGCCAGGGCAGGCTGTGGTTCAGATTATCAATTACTCTTATGCTAGTTCAAATTGAGTCTGAAGATAATTAAAATAAGTCCGCAGGAACCAAAATATGATCTTTAATCAATTCAATTTGAATTCAAGGTTATTTTAGGAATAGATTTGAGGCATTGAACACCAGTGATCAAAGATGAGATGAGTTCTGGGTTGATATTAAGGACACCATCCATGAAGAAAACAAAAGGTCATTACAAAAACAGAGAAGAAAGAAAAAAATTAAAATGAATGTAAGAAGAGAATATAAAAATTGCACTGGAGTATTGAGAAGCCCAAACAAAAGGAAAACATGCTGAAGTAAAAGAGCTGAATGGAAGATTTCAAAGAAGAGCTTGGGAGGACAAAGCAAAGAATTATAATGGAATGTGCAGAGAACTGGAATTGGAGAATATAAAAAGTGAAGAACTCGATATGCATTTCTCAAACTGAGAATACTGAATAACAAATTCAAGCCTCATGCTGCACTGAAAGATGCTAAGGGCAATATATTGAATGTCCCAGAAAGCATAAAAAAAGATAAAGAGTGCTCACTTTGACAGTACATATACTGCAACTGGAATGATACAGAGAAGATTAGCATGATCCCTGCACAAATTTATGAAGCGTTCCATATTTTTTGATAGGGCCTAAGCTTTAGTGATGCATCTCTCAGAATGGCTCCAAATGAGTTCTGTACTGCAAAATAAAGCCAAATGTGGAAAAACAAAAACAAAAGAAGAAGAAGAAGAAGAAGAAGAAGAAGAAGAAGAAGAAGAAGAAGAAGAAGAAGAAGAAGAAGAGGAGGAGGAGGAGGAGGACATGATGATGGAGGGAATATACAGTATCACTGAACCAGAAAGAACTGATTGGCACTGAAAAACTTCAGGAAGTACCATAAGAACAGGAGCCAATGGTAAAGAAGGAGGAAGTAGAAGCTACATTGAAGTTATTAACAAAAAATAAGACTTCAGGAATCGATGGGATACCAATTGACTTTTTTTTTTTGGAAGTAGTGCCATGATTTCATTAGACATTCCAGGCCATTAATGTAATTCTTTATTTCCTTATCATGAACTGAAGAATATCAACCAAAAATAGATGTCAACTTTCTTGGGCCATGGTTTCCAGAATTTTGCCAGTTTTGCAATTATGTAACCATCTCTGTGATTTGATCTGATGTGATCAGGCAATGATATGTAAGAAAATTAGGGAAATTGTTCAGAACACAACCCTAATCCAAATGAATTTTAAAAAAGTGATATTCCCTTGAACACAGCATTAGTCTTTTATCTTATCAAAGAGAAGAGGAGAGAGAAACAAGCAAAGGGGAACATGACTACGACCAAGAAAGAAAAGCCAAGAACAGACGAGTCCTATGTATCATGAGTTTCTGGGCTGAGAAACTCCTAGATTTAGGATGAATGATTCCAGGACAATTGGAAATCTTCAAAGAATGCTGGGTCCACAGATATTTGAAAAAGGCATGACCCTCCGGTGGAGCCTAAAAGGAGAGAATGTCTTTCTCTAGAGCCAGTGCTCTGAATTAGAATTTTTAACCTCATAAACTATGAGAATAAATTTTTGTTCAGCAAAGCTTTCCATGTGGGGTAACTCTATCAGTACTAAATAACTAAGATAGCCCTTTTGGTCTAACTTTCAAGTTTGTTGCATAATACCAGGGGTTTTAAAAGCTGGTAAAAAAATGCCCATCCAATGTACAGTAATTGGTCTTTATTTACCTGGAACTACACAGGAAGAAGGAGATTTAGTAACAAGAGGAAATAACACTTTTTACTAAATAACTCCATAAACAACTGTCTCATTTGAAATGAAATCAGAATTCAAAGTTCCTATCTACCATTTCTGGACATTTTTATTAAAGATTATATAGAATAATCTCAATTTTAAAACTGTAGAATACTATTTTCAATTTTCTTGGGATCAATCTCTGGATTCATTGTGGCTAGATAAATCCCTGAAACTATTGGCTTAAACATTTTTTAAAATTGAAATCTTAAGCCACAAATATCCTGAGTGTTTCTTAGACTCAAACAAGACTTTGGCTTAATTAGCAAAGAATGCTGGCATTGAGCCCTATCTATGTGGGATCAAATAGCCAACAGTAATGTTTTGTTTCACATGCCCTGTTTGTTGTACACTTTCCATTTTGGAGTCATTAAAGAGGGAATGCATTTCTCTGAGCTTTATTTCTTAATAGCTGATATCTTAAACTCCTGAAATCTGGTTACCTCTTCATTGATCTACTAATGTGGCCAAATTCCAAAGTCCTGTTTAGTTTTTAATAGAATTATGGCTTTTGCTAAACACAATCAAACATTTGCCTAGTCCTAGTAACATTTTCTCTCATTGTTTTCTCCTGTTAGCAGGGAGCAATCCAGATCACCCAATATAGACACCACTGTGGGTTTTTTTGTTG